>NC_085136.1:254505846-254672183 GCF_035046485.1 Aedes albopictus
ATTTCTCCAAATAATCTTCCAGGGATTCTTCAGGAATTTCTCAAAAGATATCCTTAGGAAATTTCTCCAAGGATCCTTCTAAGAATTTTTTCAGAGATTTTTCCTGATTTTTTTTTTCAGGGATTATTCCAGGGATTCCTCCAGATATACTTTAAGAAGTTCTTCCAGAAACTTTGACAGAGTTTTCTCCATGATTTTTTCCAGGAATTCCTCGAGGGATTGCACCGGGAATTCTACCAAGGATTGCTCCAGGAATTCTTCTAGTGATTCTTTCAGAAATTCCTTTCGCGATCTTTTTAGAAAATTCATAAACTCTTCCATCATCTTTTTTTTTCAATACTTAAAGGATTTCTAAACTGCCGTAATTCTGCAAAGTGACGTAAGCGCCATTCAAAATGTCGATATTTTTGGTGTATTATATATAATGTCTTGTGTAAAAACAACAATGTGGTATGCCTGCTGTATTAGAATGTAAGATCTAGTCGTAATATATCATCTATGGAAAGAAACTTAGTGGATGAGCAAGAGTTTTATGCATAGTAACCAAAAATGGACCAAAACTATCAATGTCGCTTACGTCACTTTGCAGAATTACGGCAGTAAAGGAATTCCTTCAGCGATTTGTATGAGAATTCTTTAAGATAATTTACCGAAGCCAAGAAGTTCTTCAAGAAATTATTCAGGAATTCTTTCACAAGTATCTCTTAGAAATCTTTTAGATGTTCATCCTTGGATTTGTTCAAGTATCCATCCATGAATTTCTTTAAGATTATTCCCTGCAGAAACTAATCATGCGAACATTTCAAGAACATCAACTGAGGTTCTTTTTTCTCCAAGATCCATTCAAATCCTTCAAATTATCCATTGATTTTTTTTTTCAAGAACTCCGGAGATTCCTAGAATAGGTTTGAGGGTGTTCCTTCAAAATGTACATCAGAGATTATTCCAAACAAAAAATGTCAAGAGACTCTTTCAGAAATTCCCCCGGGAATGATTAAAGAGTTTTCTCCAACAATTGTTTTAAGAGTTATCCTAGGATTCCTTCAGATATTCCACCAGGGATCTCCTTCTATGTTTTGTGTAGGGTTTCTCTGGAATTTCCTCAAAAAGTTGTCCAAAAAATTTCCAGGGATTCCTTCAGAAATCCCTCCAACAGTTAACAGTTCTTCAGAAATTACTCAGTGATTCCATCAGGAATTTTAACAATTGTCCTCCAGGGATCCTTCCAAGCCACACACATGCCGTAGGAGAGCCAAGGTAGGGCATGTACCAGGAATTCTGCTAGAAATTCCTTTTTAAATTCCTTCCGACTGGGAATTCCTTTCAATTCCTATAAGCTGGATGATTAAACTTGGGGAGCTTTCGGGGAATACAACTGACACATTTGACGACATAATAGCGCCAAATGTGATGGGTATACTTTTTATTGTATCCTGCAGTGCAATGTCAAGTGCTGATGCGAGACGATTTAACAAGCAATAATTCCCATTAATCAAAAGTCTCATGAATCAATTCCATGATTGACTTGCTGATTCAAACGATGCAGTGTGTTAAATATTCCTCTTATGGTGGCTCCAGAGAGGATTGCAGAGCCATCTCCGGAGGAATTCCTAAAGGAATCTCCGGTGGAATTCCTTCAGGAATCTCCGGAGGAATTCCTGAAGGAATCTCCGGAGGAATTCCTGAAGGAATCTCCGAAGGAATTCCTGAAGGAATCTCCGAAGGAATTCCTGAAGGAATCTCCGAAGGAATTCCTGAAGGAATCTCCGAAGGAATTCCTGAAGGAATCTCCGAAGGAATTCCTGAAGGAATCTCCGAAGGAATTCCTGAAGGAATCTCCGAAGGAATTCCTGAAGGAATCTCCGGAGGAATTCCTGAAGGAATCTCCGGAGGAATTCCTGAAGGAATCTCCGGAGGAATTCCTGAAGGAATCTCCGGAGGAATTCCTAAAGGAATCTCCGGAGGAATTCCTAAAGGAATCTCCGGAGGAATTCCTAAAGGAATCTCCGGAGGAATTCCTAAAGGAATCTCCGGAGGAATTCCTAAAGGAATCTCCGGAGGAATTCCTGAAGGAATCTCCGGAGGAATTCCTGAAGGAATCTCCGGAGGAATTCCTGAAGGAATCTCCGGAGGAATTCCTGAAGGAATCTCCGGAGGAATTCCTGAAGGAATCTCCGGAGGAATTCCTGAAGGAATCTCCGGAGGAATTCCTGAAGGAATCTCCGGAGGAATTCCTGAAGGAATCTCCGGAGGAATTCCTGAAGGAATCTCCGGAGGAATTCCTGAAGGAATCTCCGGAGGAATTCCTGAAGGAATCTCCGGAGGAATTCCTGAAGGAATCCACGGAGGAATTCCTGAAAGAATCCCCGGAGGAATTCCTGAAGGAATCCCCGGAGGAATTCCTGAAGGAATCCCCGGAGGAATTCCTGAAGGAATCCCCGGAGGAATTCCTGAAGGAATCCCCGGAGGAATTTCCGAAGGAATCCCAGGAGGAATTCCTGAAGGAATCCCCGGAGGAATTCCTGAAGGAATCCACGGAGGAATTCCTGAAGGAATCCACGGAGGAATTCTTGAAGGAATCCACGGAGGAATTCCTGAAGGAATCCACGGAGGAATTCCTGAAGGAATCCCCGGAGGAATTCCTGAAGGAATCCCCGGAGGAATTCCTGAAGGAATCCCCGGAGGAATTCCTGAAGGAATCCCCGGAGGAATTCCTGAAGGAATCCCCGGAGGAATTCCTGAAGGAATCCCCGGAGGAATTCCTGAAGGAACCCCCGGAGGAATTCCTGAAGGATTCCCTGGAGGGATTCCTAAAGGAATTCCCTGAGGAATTCCTAAAGGAATCTGCGGAGGAATTCCTGAAGGAATCCCCGGAGGAATTGAGCTTGAGCTTGAGCTTGATTGACCGCCCGTGGATGCTACTCCAGTATCGCCAGACCAGCTACACTCACACAAGGACCAATGAGAATAACTGCCGGGGACTAGCAGGCATCTTCAGTGTGTGAGCGTTGGTGATCTTCTATTTTTGGGCGACAATGGCGCCTGCCACGTCAGGTTGCAGGTCAATGTGGGGAAGGGGTAAGGAAGTGATGATTGCAATCGTTTGTATCCACATCTGGCCGAATATACCTCTGCGCCAGCACAAATTCATGCGGATGTTGGAGTGTTGGTGGGAATTGGTTGACAGAAGGTTCACACATTGGTGTGTGGATACCAGGGTAAGGTGATAGAATTGTGTGTTTTTATTATTTTTTGATGATGTGCGGCACAGTTCGCTTGATTGCATAACTTGTAGGCGTTTTCTAATAGGATTGTGACCACTGTGCAGTGAAAGTTTGGAAGGAAGGGAAACGGCTTTTTTTTTTCAACCCGTTTCTGTTCTAGCGACGGCTATGAACATGTTTATATACATGAGTTGTATATGTAGAGAGCAGAGAGAAAGTATATAGAAAGATACAAAGTAGGAGGAAAGGGACGGGCCAGGGATTGAACCCAGGACCTTCTGCATATAAGTCAGAAGCGGTAGCCACTAGACCACCAAGCCCGTCTCCTGAAGGAATCCCCGGAGGAATTCCAGAAGAAATCCCCGGAGGAATAACTGAAGGAATCCCCGGAGCAATTCCTGAAGGAATCCCCGGAGAAATTCCTGAAGGAATCCCCGGAGGAATTCCTGATGGAATCCCCGGAGGAATTTCTGATGGAATCTCCGGAGGAATTCCTGAAGGAATCCCCGGAGGAATTCCTGAAGGAATCCCCGGAGGAATTCCTGAAGGAATCCCCGGAGGAATTCCTTAAGGAGTCCCCGGAGGAATTCCTCAAGGAGTCCCCGGAGGAATTCCTGAAGGAATCCACGGAGGAAATCCTGAAGGAATCCACGGAGGAATTCCTGAAAAAATCTCCGGAGAAATTCCTGAAGGAATTCCTGGAGGAATTCTTAAAGGAAACCCCGGAGGAATTCCTTAGGGAAACCCCGGAGGAATTCCTTAAGAAATCCACGGAGGAATACCTTAAGGAAACCGCGGAGTAATTTCTGAAGTAATCCCCGGAGGAAATCCTGAAGAAATCCTCGGAGGAATTCCCGAAGGAATCCCAGGAGGAATTCCTGAAGGAGTCCCGGAGGAATTCCTGAAGGTTTCCCTGGTCGAATTCCTGAAGGAATCCACGGAGGAATTCCTGAAGGAATCCACGGAGGAATTCCTGAAGGAATCCACGGAGGAATTCCTGAAGGAATCCACGGAGGAATTCCTGAAGGAATCCACGGAGGAATTCCTGAAGGAATCCACGGAGGAATTCCTGAAAAAATCTCCGAAGAAATTCCTGAAGGAATCCCCAGAGGAATTCTTTAAGGAAACCTCGGAGGAATTCCTTAAGAAATCCCCGGAAAAAAATCCTGAAGAATCCCTGGAGAAATTCCTGAAGGAATCCCCGGAGGAATTCCTGAAGGAATCCACACACAACACAACAATCGCCCTTAAATATAGTGTAAAAGAGAATCAATGGAAGAATTAAGTGGTAGGTGCAATTTGCTCCTTTATTTAATACACTCATCTGTCCAGTCATGTGGGTGTGCGAGTGCAATCAACACCAGCTGACGTATTGTTTATAGAAACGACAAACTGACCTATTCATACTTAAATCAGTCCAATTTTGAATTCCCCATACCTAGAACGTAAATCTATCCTGAAAACACCTTTTCATAAATATCTTTACCCCGTGCCCTAATAAACTACTGCCTTTCAAAAGCCAAACCGCACCGTTCCAGGTTCAGGTCAAATTTGTCGAGAACAGCGAAAAGCACATTCTCATTCAAACACACATATTGCACGATTCCGGCAAAGTAAGAGACGGTGTATGTACCGAACAACAATGCATGGTGAACACTTTGTCCTGCGACAAGAGAGGAAAGTTTACAACATTCATACGAGAAAAAAGGAGGGTAGTTCTGTGTAGAATGGTTCCATATAAACGGGATGCTGCGCTGTGTGCCGCTTGAACCGACGACGAGGAAATGTATGTAAACACCAACTGCGAGGTTTGCAAGAGGTGGAAATTCGTAGCGACATTTTCCGGCACGGATTTTCACTCGGCGTCACCGGTGCAAGTTCGTGCATTGTAGGGTATGTGTGCCATCAGTAATCTCATGCTCCCATTTTCATCCTATTCGAAAACCAGCGATTACGGCACCGATTGGCTCCGTTCTTTTTGTTTTCATGGGTGCTCACTTCTAACAAAAAATACAAAAATAAGAAACAAAACAAACAGCGCTTCAATCCTTTGTTTTTCGTGGGATGAAAATGGGAGCCACATGCTTAATAAGGGAACCAATACCCTACCTAGGTTTTTTTTTCCTTTGAACTTCTCTTTTTTTCTAATCGTGACGTGCGAGGGGAAATCGATATAAAGTGCAGCATAGAGATAAACAAACGTATTCCACCCAATATAAGCTTTATTATTGCCTAGACAACCAATTTGCATGAATAGTAGAGTTTATAACCATGTTATACGCACTTTTATACTGTTAAGTTACATCGCCTAAGATGCAGCAATACTGCACACAAAAATGGAGGTGTTGATTATCAGGGCCACGAAACAAAAATGATGACTTTGTAACCATAACGATGGCCGGTCACTTTCTTGTAGCCTCGCTTTTAGTTTTTTTTTTTTTGCACTGCATTCGCAGTCATACAGCAGATCTTTTAATGCTATCACATATCAAATCGCATTATGTCAACATAATCGATTCTAGCTAATGCGAGTTTTTATGTACGCTTTTACGAGTGTGTGTTTACATTTCAGCGATTTTATTCGGACACCAATGCGAGCGAGACTGGCATAATAAGAAAAGTACCGTGTGAAGTCGTATAATCATCGCAGTACGCAATTATGCGAATTCATGTGATACTGCGAGTTCGCTCGCACGCTAATGCGAATAAAGTTAAGATCACCGGAATGAAACATCAGAATATCATTTACTACGATGTCGTCATGGCTTACACAACTTTATTTGCATTGTTAGACGACTTTACCAGATACATCGCAATGAGTTCAAAAAATTACATCATATGCGATGAAAATTGACCCTCCGCCGTACATATATGCGACAGTAACTTAAGTTTACTTCATACGTAATTCTTATATAAATATAAAATCTAAACAAAATTATTGTGCATGTAAATAGTAATCTAAAACAATTGTGACCTAATGCCCCAGAGGTAAAGTCTCTCTAAACAAAAAAAAACAATTGTGAGGAGTATGAAAACCTAAAACTAAAATGACTTCATAAGTTCACACATAATACAAGAAATTTGTATTTTAAGTTCAAAATAAAGAAATACCGCATCAATCTTTTTATTGTGTTGCTTGAAGGCAAAAATGTGTACAGAAGAACACTTTTGTAGAACAATTGTGAGAAGAGCGAATCGACAAAATCTTCACAAAATTATATAGGGTATCGCGCCACTTGGGCGGTGGCATCTAAATTCGTCTGTTTTCCACTATAACTCAGTCAATTTTGAACCAATTGACTTGAAATGTTGTACACGGGTAGATACTATACCTATCTCACCACATTCCAAAAGTTGTGTCAATTGGTTCAAATTTGACTGAGTTATAGTGGTAAACAGACGAATATAGAAGCCACCGCCCAAGTGGCGCGATTCCCTATAATATGTACAGGCAATTTTTATTTTATTGCATGAACACAATCAAGAGTTCTTCTTCTTCTTCTATTTCTTCTGTTTGGCTCTACGCTACGCTCCCACTGGAACTTGGCCTACCTCTCTCCAACCTAGTGTTCTTTGAGCACTTCCACAGTTATTAATTGGTTGGCTTTCTTTGCCAGCCATTGCATGAATAAGTATACTGATTAGTATAAATTTGATGGAAATTTCGTATTTTTTTTTGTAGATTCCCTTATAATAACTAACAGGACAAGGTATTTGGAGTACATAGCTCAAAATTTCTAGAGCACCGTTTTTTAGAACCGTTGAACGGATTTGGATGAAAATGCATCACGCTAATTGTTCAATGGTTGTCAACTTTGCCAAAACTTTGGAAGTTCCTTCGGTATTTTTTTTTAATAAATTCCAACGCAATATTAAGGGATCCATACTTGCGGGGATAAATAAACCGATTTTCGTTATGCAATCGCAAGTTTGCAAATCGATCAACTAGTTTTCAAAGAATGTGATCATCGCATTTTCTCTCATAATCACTTTGAAAATTCAAAAATTTACTATTGGAATTCCTAAAAGATTTTTTAATTCATTTATTGCAAAAGAAAAATACAAAAGAAAGGGAAAATTCAAAAAGAATTTAGAAGAATATCTAAATAAATATCGGAAAATGTTTCCAATGGATTTGTCGAAACAAATTTAATATTTTTTTTTTAAATAATTCACACAGGAATTTCTAAAGGACCTCTCAAAGCATATGGTGAAGAACACATAGCACATAAATAATAGTCAGGGAAACATATTCGCCCAATGCAAAAATGACTGAGTTTGGTCAACCATAAACTTGGTGGCGGTGGTGAGCAAATGAACAAAAACGTTACAAGAAGTTTAAAACAAATCGTCAATCAGCGTATGTAGTACGGGAATAATAAGAGTGTTACGTCTTTTTATCTGTGGTGATTGTTGAAGAAATTCTTAAAAGCATTAAGGTGTTATGATGCATCACTAAGTTCCAAACGAATCATTGCCTTTTTGCTTTTCAATGATTGTTTGCCTCGCGTTTTTGTCAATTCAGCAGCAACGAAGCTGAAAAAGCATCATCGCAATCAGTGCGAGTGAGCATATGGAAAGATATTTTTTCATAAGAATATTTGCTTTGGTGGCAGAGAATTATCACTTTGAAATTTCGAGCCACATATCCAAAATGACTGCCTTTGCTGATGATGCCGTAAAAAGCCTTAACGATTAATTACAAAAGTTGATTCGGCAGTACCGAAGCAATTCCCGAAATACTGGGTGAATTCCAGGAAGTGAAATGGGTAAAACAATTGCAAAGAAAACTACCAAAAGAACTGCTAAGCAATTGTTGCTTGACTACCGGACCGCGGGAAATTCTTTCGTATTAATAACCTCCAGAGCAAATTTGGTGTTAGCTCTATATTAAGAGATTATAAATTTCCTACACAGGACGAGTTGAAATGGGTGAATTGGAATAACAAATTAGATTCATAGTCTAAGTCTGTCTGATTTTAGGTTACAAACTAGGAAGTACTTGTCTAATGTCACTTACGTTTAATATCCGTTTCATGTAATCAGTCCGGTCGTTTAGTCGAGCTTTTGGTTATCTATTTGAAACCCAAAACGGCTGTGAATGTTTTGAGTTAGATTTAGAAGACATTCTAGATATTTGACCCTTGTCATTTTAATAGCTTACCAATAAATTCAGGATTGTATAATTCGGGTCGAGCAAGCTCCGTCAACAAACTGATTGCCCATAGAGTTCACGTTTAGACACTAAACAGGACAAATTCAGTTAAATTTAGGCATGATTTCAATGATATGTAGGTTACCTTTTAGATTAATTAGCAAATTATAAGCAATTCACACAATTAGAAATATTAGTTCAGGAATTATAACTAATTTAAGAAGCTTGGATTAACATTCAGAGTTTTCGTAGCTACACTATGATGTTTCGATTTCTTCGTTTACTTTCAATTTTTGCTACTCACGAATAATGATAGCGATAGCTGTCACTCCAGTCCATGGACGTCGCAGGCTAGAGATGAAAACCAAGGAGAGTTGCAAGAAGGCGCGTGCTGTCCAATAGGGCCGGCTAACAGCAATTAAAAAATATGCTTGGAAATGTCTCTGAATGATTGAAAAAAAACCCTGTAACCTACTGACATTTTCCAAGGATTCTCAAAAACAGAAACCTTTACGAATTCCTTCGGGAATTGTTTCAGAATGTCCTCCGTCAATTTTGGTAAGGAATTTCTCAAGGATTTGTTTTCTACATATTATTCAATAAATTCCTTTTTTTATCTTTTTTATTTTTGGCCCTACGCTAGGTTATCTCGAGATCCACGCTTAACTTCCCTTCCGAAGGAAGAACTCACATTTTGTAAGTTTGTCGGGAGTGGGATTCGATACCAGGTCCTCGGCGTGATAGTCAAGTGTTCTAACCATCACACCAGGTCCGCTCCACAATAAATTCTTATTGTAATTCCACCAAAGGGTTTTCCAGGTATTCTTCTTCTTTATGGCTCTACGTCCCAACTGGGACTTGGCCTGCCGCTCTCCAACTTAGTGTTCTTTTGAGCACTTCCACAGTTATTGATTGGAGGGGTTTCTTTGCCAGCCATTACATGAATTTGTATATTGTGAGGCAAGCACAATGATACACTATGCCCAGGGAGTCGAGAAAATTTTCCCGACCGGAACGGGAATCGAACCCGCCGTCTCCGGATTTGCGATCCATAGCCTTAACCACTAGGCTAACTGGAGACCCAGTTCCAGGTATTCTTCCAGGAATTTATCCAGCAACTTCTTCTAGAATTCTTTCAGATGAATTTCTGTGTTTTTTTCTTAAGGGATTTTTTAAAGAATATCTCCAGGGATTTCAACAGTAATTGAACTGAAGATTTATTGAAAAAAGAACCCTCCAAGACTTTCTTCCGAAATTCCTCCACGGATTCATTATAAAACTTCTTCAGGAATATCTTCAACAATATCTCCTGGGACTCCTCAGTAGTTGAAGGATTTCTTCATAAATATCAACAGGGGATTTCTTCAGTTTTTTTCATTTTTTTTCCAGAAATTCATCTTCATTTATAAAAAAAAAAAATCAGTAGATCTTTCGGAAATTTTTCCAAGGATTTGTCACGGAAACGCTTGGAAACTTGCCAGGAGTAATTGCAACAATCTCTACTATGTTTCTTTCTGTAATTCTTGAAATAATTTCTTGCAAAATGACTGAAAGATAGTAGCGTGGGTCCCGAGATAAACTAGCCTAGGGCTAAAAATCTCGTTAATACTGATTTTAAAAAAAAATGAAAGATAGTAGGAGTTTACTGAGAAATTTGAAGCATTCTCTCGAGGAACTCCAACAAAAAAATCAGAAAAAAATCCTGCAAAAAAAGCTATTCTAAATTTTAGAAGGAATCGATAGATAAATTTTGGGATGAATACCCGGAAATTCTCTGGAGAAATTCCTGCATGAATCTCATCTTTAAAAAAACCCAGATTAATCCACCTAGTGGTGATAGTGCCTTTCTCGTCGAATATGTACTCATAAACTTTTCTTCCACGTTAGCCAAAATGTTCCTGAATCCTGAAAACACTTTATATTAGCAACAATTTTAACAAAGCCATCATCGATTTTCGAAACTTATTGATGATACATATTCCGATGTTATGTTCAACAACAAAACAGAGCAGAAAAAGATCAGACCTCTCAGTTGACTGCTTGGCCACCTTAACCCTAGTCGTGTATTGGGGTCATTGTGACCCCATTCCATCCACTACGGCAGCGGGATGAGCGTCAGCTAATGCTTGAAGAAGGTTAACTTTATTCACAATCGTGATCTGTGATTGTGATCTTCGCCAATGTTTATTTCAGCACACTTAGGGCTATATTGTATAATCATTGGTAACACGATTCATGTAAAATTTGACCTTCCTACGAGGAAAATGCAGAAGATGTAAATTTTTCATTCAAAATTCAATCGAATGAGAAGAGTGAGGGCCAACCAGCCGCACCCAAATTGTGAGCAGTAACTTTAGAAGCATAAGGAGATTAGAGATTGAAAAACTGGATTAGGTTGACAAGATTAAATTATATTTTTATATAAAACATTGATTACATTTACACCGCAGGAATCTGAAATGGTGTGATTTGAAGAGATCGCTTTGGTCACGATTTCGTTCTCTCGCATATATGAAGACTTTGATCATTTCTTCATTTATAATCTTACCCAACGTTTACATGCTATCAAAAAAGCCACAATTTGATTTATCGCTTTGACATTTATTTTGTTAACCTTTATAATTCCGCTATTTGATGTGCAGCTTGCATGGGTTTGGTTAAATTTTACGTTTGACTACTTCCGGCGGGACACCTGGAACTGATTCCGGTTGTCTCAAATATGGTCTTAGACTATGTTTTAGTCAACTGCTCATCACGTGACCTGAAAAGCCGGAAATTGATGTGATTTGAGGCTATTTTCTTGCTAACCGTTCGGCAAATTTTTGAAAATGCCGCGATTTTATGTATCGCATGCATGGTTTTGGTTCACTTCTATCAAATCACACCCGCAACCGATTCCGAACTACTGTGGCCTGAGACTATTTTCAGTCATCAGATTATCAAAAACGCCGCCATGGTTTAGTTCCCTTCTATATTTTACCACTTGTGACGCGTAACTCGTCTTGTCACCAGTTCTGGAACACTACCGGTTCTTCCAAATATGGTCTGAGATTATTTGTTGATTAATCGTTTATCTTGTTACTGAATAAGTCATTGATATGTCGCATGTATTGGTATTTTTTTACATTTGACCATTTCTGGTGGGACACCCTTAATCGGTTCCGTAACACTCTGATATGGCATGCGTCTATTTTCTTGCAACTGTTCAACATGTTACCTGGTTTGGTTTAATTTTATATTTAGCCGCTTTCGGGGGGAAACCCGGAACTAGTTTCGGCACTACTGACAGTCCATAATGTGGTCTTAGCCTACTCCCTCAATAACCGGTCATCAAGTTGTCGAAAAAGCCGTGATTTGATGTGCCGTATGCAAAAGTTTTGTCAACTTTTATATACGGCCACCTCCGCCGGAACACCCGGAACCGGTTCTGAAGCACTACCGGTTCATATATAGTCTGAGGCTGTTTTCTTGTTAACTGCTCATCAGGTTATCGAAAATGCCGCAGTTTGATGTGTCGCATGTATGGATTTGGTTCACTTTTATATTTGGCTACTTCCGGCGGGACATCCGGAACCGGTTCAGATATGGTTTAAGACTGATTTCTTGCTAACTGTCCATCAGGTTATTGAAATTGCCGCAATTTACGCAATATGTGTCGCATGCATAGATTTGGTTCATTTTTATATTTGGCCACTTCCGGCGGGACACCCGAAATCGGTTCCGGAACACTACCGGCTCAGATATTGTCTGAGACTGTTTTCTTGCTAACTGTTCATCAGGTTATCCAAAAAGCCATAGTTTGATGTGTAGCATGTATGTGTTTGCTACATTTTTATGTATGGCCCCTTCCAAGGGTACTGCTCCGGAACACGTAAATGGCCATAACTCCGGATCGGCTGGACTGATCCGAACCATTTTCAATAGGAAACAATGGAACCGGATTCCGCGTCGAATGAACCGTCGGTCATTAAAATCGGTTAAGGTTTACTGTCAAAAAGTGATGTGAGTTTTTTGTCCACATACATACACACGCACACACACACAGACATCACCTCAATTCGTCGAGCTGAGTTGATTGGTATGTGTGACTTGACCCTCCGGGCCTTCTATCAAAAAGTCGTTTTTGGAGTGAACATATAGCCTTTCCAGTACACTTAGTGTACGAGAAAGGCAAAAAGGTTATGTTATTTTGTAGTTATTATTTTGCTATTCTCTTCTACTCGGGAAGTACTGCGGGAATAATTAGAGTGTTACGTCTTTTTATCTGTGGTGATTGTCAATTAAATTCCTAAAGAAAGTTTCGAAGCAAGTTGCAAAACAATTACCGAAGACATTGTTTTAGAAACAGCACAGAAATTTCCAAAAAATCAAGAGAGAATTGTCTGAAGAATTCAAAGGAATTACAGAAGGAATTCACAAAAGAATATTTTAAATTGCTTTTAACGGATTTTTTAAAACGTATTGCCGAAATAATCCTCAAAGAAATTATCGATGGAATTCCAAAAGACATAGATGTAGAACTTCCCAGAGGATTTACAGAAATCTTAAAAACATTAATGATTAATTACAAAAGTTGATTTGGCAGTACCGAAGCAATTTTCGAAGAGATTGCTGAAGGAAATACTGGGTGAATTCCAGAAAGTGATATGGTTAAAACATTTGCTAAGAAAACTACCAAAAGAACTGCTAAAGCAGTAAAAAAATGGCTTTGGATATTTCTCTGAATGATTGGCAAAAAATACTGTAACCTTTCTCGAGGATTTGTTTTCTAAATATTTATCAATAAATTCTTATAGCAATTCCACCAAAGGGTTTTCCAGGTATTCTTGCAAGAATTTCTCCAACAACTTCTTCTTGAGTTCAGATGTGTTTCTGTGATTTTTAAAGATATTCCTCAAGGGATTTTTTTTTAAGAATATCCCCATCGATTTCAACAGTAACTGAACAGAAGATATATTGAAAAAAAACACCAAGACATCCTTGCGGAATTCCTCCACGGATTCCTTCTAAAACATCTTCAGGAATTTCTTCAGCAATATTTCCTAAGACTCCTTCAGTAGTCTAAGGATTTCTTCATAAATATCAACAGGGGATTTCGTCAGTTTTTTTTCAATGGATTTTTTTTTTATTTTTTTTCCAGAAATTCATTTAGATTTAAAAAAAAATAGATCTTTCGAAAATTCTTCCAAGGATTCGTCAAAGAATCTCTAGAAAAACAAAAATGACAGGAGTAATTACGACAACCATCTCTACTAGGTTTCTTTCTGTAATTCTTGAACGAATTTCTTGCAAAATGACTGAAAGATAGTAGGAGTTAACTGAGAAATTTGAAGCATACTCTCGAGGAACTCCAACAAAAATTTCAGAGAACTTTCCTGCGAAAAAAAACAATTTTAAATTTCAGAAGGAATCGATAGGGAAATTTTGGGATGAATACCCGGAAAATCTCTATATTAAGATATTTAACAAAGGAGTTTTATCAGCATTACTTTTTATAAAGTTTTCTTTAAAATTTTTGAAGAAATTTCATAAGAAATTTCCATACAACTCCTACTAAGATCAATTGCATGCCATTTCATCAAAAAGCATGAGAAATACGAGGTTCTCTAAAAAAAATTTTTGTTTCCTTTAAAAAAAATCCCAAGTTTTCTGGAAATAACCCCAGAAATTAATCTAGAGACTTTTTTTTATAAAACCTTCCTTCCGATATTGCTGCAAGGATTCTATTGGTTAATCATCCAGGATCTTCCACGGGTTTCTTGTGAAAGTTTTTAGAACGTCTTCCATGGATCGCTTCGGAATTTCCTTCGGAACTTTCGATAGCAGGTCTTCTAGAAATTTATTCGAAATTTCTCTGAAAAGCTTTTATGGGCTTCCTTAAAAATCCCACCATTTTTTTCTGGAATCCATACGAGAATGATTTTCGGAAGTCATCACGGATTTCTTCAGCAATGCTTTCAGTGATACCTACAGAGAATCGAAAGATCATCCAAAAATTTCTTCAACGATTTCTCTTGAAAATTTTCCACAGACTCCTTCAGGAATTCATACATAGATTTCTTTGGAAATTCTTCTAGGGACTCTTTAAAAACCTCCATGGAGATTCCTTCAAAAATTCCTTTTAAGATTACTCCATAAATTTGTTCTTGGTTTCAAAGTCCAAGAATCCAATGCATTCCTTCTAAAATAAGTCCATAAGTCCTGGAGTTCGGTCTTAAATTCTATCAAGGTTCGTTTCTGAAACTCTCCCGGTTTTTTTTCTTCCAGGTATTCTTTTAAAAAAATCTCAAGTGTTTTTTTTTTTTTCAAATATTCCCTTATGAATTTCTCAAAAAAATCTGCGAGAATTACTTAAGCAATTCTTCTAGAGATTTGCCTAAAAAAATCATCGGAAATTTGTCTAGGGGTTCCTTCAGAATTTATACAGGGATTTCTTAGGAAATTCCTTAAAAAAATATCCGGAATTTTTACTAAGGGTAACCCCAACAATTCCTCCGTAGATTCTTAACGAATTTTAGAAAAAAAAAACTTTTAGAAATAATTCAAGAATTTTTAAATCTAGGGATCTTTGCAAACGTTTATCTATGCGTTTCTTCAGGTATTCTGACTGGATTATTGTTTTCCGAAATACATATCGTCCACAGATTTCTCCAGGAATAATTATAAGAAAATCCTGCAATAATCATGCAAAAAATATTGAAGAATTTCGCCAGGCATTTCCCTCATTCATTTATTTAGTTAACATCAAATTCATGATAATACTGAATCAACAATTTGCCGCCATAAAACTCGATTTGCAGCTGCAGCTCTCCAACCTCGGTCACGCGTAACACTCGCCAGATCACGCTCCACCTGGTCCGCCCATCGTGCTCTCTGCGCTCCACGCCTTCTTGTACCAACCGGATGGTTAGCAAACACCAACTTTGCGGGGTTGTTGTCCGGCATTCTTGCAACATCCCCTGCCCATCGTATCCTTCCGGCTTTGGCCACCTTCTGGATGCTGGGTTCGCCGTAAAGTGCAGCGAGCTCGTGGTTCGTCCATGTCTCGTGTCCGTAGAGAACCTCCGCTCTTTTTAACGTTTTGTACATGGTACATTTCGTACGGGGGTGAATCTTTTTTTACCGCAGTTTCTTCTGGAGCCCATAGTAGGCACGACTTCCACTGATGATACTTACCTTACCGATCAGGCTAAGGCCGGGGTGGCCTTTGCTGTATATAGTAGCCGTCTCCATTCCACTCGGTCCATGGCTGTTTGTCTCCACTCTGCGTATGGTCCGCAGATCGTCCTCCACTTGGTCTACCCACCTAGCTCGCTACGCTCCACGTCGTCTTGTACCGATGGGATGACTCTCGAAAACCATTATAGTAGGGTTGCTATCCGACATCCTGATGACGTGACCCGCCCACCGTAGCCTCCCGATTTTCACGGTATGGACGATGGTTGGTTCTCTCAGCAGCTGATGCAGCTAGTGGTTCATTCGCCTTCTCCAACTCCCGTCTTCCATCTGCACTCCGCCGTAGATGGTACGCAACACCTTCCGTTCGAAAACTCCAAGGGCGCGTTGGTCCTCTGCACGTAGGGTCCATGCTTCGTGCCCATAGAGGGATACCGGTCTGATCAGCGTTTTGTAGATAGTTAACTTCGTGTGACGGCGAACTTTGTTCGATCGTAGAGTTCTGCGGATTCCAAAGTAAGCACGATTTCCTGCCACAATGCGCCTCTGAATTTCTCTGCTGGTGTCGTTGTCGGCGGTCATCAGTGAGCCCAAGTACACGAATTCTTCAAGCGCATCGATTTCATCACCGTCGATAGAAACTCGGGGTGGCGGGCGCGGTGATTCCTTCCTAGAGCCCTTTGCCATCATGTACTTTGTCTTCGAAACATTAATGACTAATCCGACTCGCCTGGCTTCACTCTTTAGTCGGATGTACGTTTCCGCCATCGTCTCAAATTTACGAGCAATCATATCAATATCATCAGCGAAACCAAACAGCTGAACGGACTTCGTGAAAATCGTTCCACTCGTGTTTATCCCCGCTCTCCTTATTACACCTTCTAACGCAATGTTGAACAGCAAGCACGAAAGACCATCGCCTTGCCGTAACCCTCTGCGAGATTCGATGGGACTCGAGAGTGTCCCTGATACTAGAACTACGCACATCACTCGATCCATCGTCGCCTTGATCAATCGTATCAGTTTATCCGGGAATCCGTATTCGTGCATAATCTACCATAGCTGTTCTCGTTCTCGATCGACTGTATCATACGCCGATTTGAAATCGATGAACAAGTGATCTGTGGGCACGTTGTATTCGCGGCATTTCTGCAACACCTGGCGGATGGCGAACATCTGGTCCGTTGTAGCGCGTTCACCCATGAATCCAGCCTGATATTGCCCCACGAACTCTCTTGTAATCGGTGATAATCGGCGGCATAAAATTTGAGAGAGTATCTTGTAGGCAGTGCTCAGTAGTGTGATCGCGCGGTAGTTCCCGCAATCCAACTTGTCGCCCTTTTTGTAGATGGGACACACGATACCTTCCATCCATTCCTCCGGTAATACTTCCTCCTCCCAAATCTTGGTAATGACCCAGTGTAGTGCTCTCACCAGTGCTTCTCCACCGTATTTTAGAAGCTCGCTTGGTAGTTGATCTGCTCCAGCGGCTTTGTTGTTTTTCAACCGGCCAACCTCCTCCTTAATCTCTTGGAGGCCAGGGACCGGAAGTCTTTCGTCCTGTGCACATACTCCTAGATCTGTTACCACGCCACCTTCGGTACTTGCAACGTCGCCATTGAGGTGCTCATCGTAATGCTGCCGCCACCTCTCGACCACCTCACGCTCGCTCGTGACAAGATTCCCGTGATTATCTCGGCACATGTCGGCTTGTGGCACAACGCCTCTGCGCGAGCGATTCAGCTTCTCGTAGAACTTTCGTGTGACCTTAGCACGGTACAGCCCTTCGCGATCTCGTTCTTCCTGCTGGCGCTTCTTCATCCGGAAGACTGAGTTCTGCCTGTTCCGCGCCTGTTTGTAACGTGCCTCATTCGCTCTCGTACGGTGTTGCAGCATTCTCGCCCATGCTGCATTCATCTCGCGTACCAATATAGGGGCGCTGAAATTTGTAAACTTTGAGTAACCAGCTTCAATTTTACCTTGACAGCACTGCTGAACACACGACTCCGACGACCGATACTAATACAAATTTGGATTTGTTATTAATCATGATTTAGTTAAATAATCTTAACAGCTTAAAAAAGCGTTCTGAAAAATGTGTGATTTTCAATATGTTTAATGACTTCACATCACTATTCTCTCAGGGGATTCATTTCACACCAACATGGTAGGAAGTAAACCATGCCCACAGCCCGGGTTCTCAATCTAACACCGGAGCAAGAGCGAAACCACAATACAACGGTAGTCACGGATCCAAAAGCTGGGATGGGGGGGGCTGTGGGAGACAGATGAAAAAGGCGGATGTTTGTTTATTGTGCTGGCTGCATCGGGAAAGTCATGAGTGGAACGTGACGAAATGGTGAATGTACTCGTGGTGTCGGTACAGACCGTGGAAACATCCGAGGCCGAATAAACACTGTTGACGGTACGGCATTAGTGGGATCGCATTTATTTGCTGTATTTTAGTGGCTTTTTCCTGATATTTATTGCAACAGTTATGTCTTCTCTGAGCAGAGTACCTGTTTTTTTTTTCTTTCAGGTTCAAATATGAACTACGTAATTTACCAAATATTTAACATTTCAAAATTTCAAATCGAACATGCACAAGACTGTTCGTTATTTAAAAAAAAGTTGAGAATTTTACAAGTTATACTTCAAAATGATTGTTTTGGCAGAAAAAAACGATCATTAAAATTTGTAGTTCTTCATTGGTTGAGAAGAATAGAGGAACAGAACAGGAGACAGACTTAATGTTATGATCTTAATCAACATTTAGCTTAATTTTTTTAATATTTGTTGTATTAAATCTTACATACGTACCCCCAAATTGCGTTCGGCGAAACATCTTTCGCTTATTCCTCACAGAACTATTTCGAAACAGGATGAAACAGCGAGAAAAAAAAAACTACAAATCAGTTCTCGGTTCGTCTATGTGTTGATTCTGTTGATGGCTGAGCGGAACTGAGGAACCCATCCCATCCCAACGCAACAGAACTATTACGGAACGTGGCAGATGGATATCACATGGGATGAATTTAAAGTGCAATTGACACTTTGAAAATTACTGTTTCGAGCAAACGAAAATCTTCGTCGTAGGAAGATTGGATACAGTTTGTCCGTGTACTGTACTGTACGTGTACATGCACCACTCTCTTGGTCATCTTCCCCAGTGTGGAAGATTCATTTTCCCGGGCAGTCAGTGGTATTGATTTGACATTTTCGCTTCCTGGAAATTGCGACCATGATATGAGCAGTGCAGTGGAGGATATACAGTTCACTGATTTCACGCTGCGAATAGTTTGCGACAAGGAGGACTTCTAATTGGGGAACGTCCATAAATTACGTTACGCAGAAATTGACCACTTTTTGTATGAAACCTCTGGAATGAGTGTACTTTATCTTGCCACTCTCCTTCCTTAAAACGTGACGTAATTTGCGGACTTGTCCTTTGAAGCAGCCATTGTGGAAACTTTGGATAAGAGCATGGAATACGGCCAATCAGAGATTGCTGGAAGAACAAAGTTGATGTTATGTGAAACTGTTGCATCCGGATCATACGATTTCGATTTTTTTTTTCTGCTACCGAGGTTTTTCCGGATCATTTCGTAAAGTTCAAGTTAATTGACCATAACTCATTCCTGGAAAAGATCCAATCATTTGGTAAGAGTTTCAAATGAGTTTAACTCAGTGCAAATGGTTTCACTGACCTGCGACTGCTTCCAGGGTTAAGATCAAACTCCAAAAAGTGGGCTCAAAAGCTCAATTTGAAAACAAAAAAAATGAACCAAAGATTTGTAGTTTGCACATGTTTGTTGAGTTTTCGTATCTTTATTTTTAAATCTTTGGTATGTAAAAAATGCTAATTTTTTTGCGAGTTGTTTATTTGGTGGATTTTTTCTGGAAGTTTTCGGTAATTAGTTAGTGACGGTAGTTAGTTAGACAACGAGTTGAAGCCTGTAGGTTAACCCTCGAGGTTAACCCTCGAGCAGTCGCATCTTCGATAACTCTCAGCAACTCCACGCTCACGCTGTGTATCACAAGCGTGCTTTTTTCATGGTGCGTGTACTCAGTACACGACGTGTAAGCAGTAATAAATATCAAAAGTTCCATAAACAAATAAAAAAATGCATAAATAAATCAAAAGTTTCCATAAATAGGGTAAGTGTACCAATGATGGCTATAGTACCATTTATTCGCTATAGTTGATTTTCACCCTTTAACGATATACATCAACAATAAAAAAAATGTCAACAACAGATCACGTTCACAAAAGATGATTGCATTCATTTAAAGTCCACATTTTGCTCAAATTATGGTAGAAATAAATCATTTGCCTTAAAATTTTGGCTTCCTTGCACCCTTTTTCGCCATAGTGTACCAATTATGGCTAAACCCATAAGAAATGCATGCAAATAGCGCGAAAAGGAACCGAAGCTATAAAATGTAGCCATAACTGGGACAGGGTTCCTATCATTGGCACACGCTATAATAAATACTAAAATAATTTTTGCTCCGTTTTTATATTTTTCCTGTAAAGTATGGAAACTAAACTATCTTTTAACATATTGGTGACATTCGTTGGTCTTGTCGTTATTTTTTGTACAAATAGTTTTCCTTAGGTAGTGCTGTAATTGGTACAGGCACCCTAATTGATTTTTGAGCAATTAAAAACGTCAAAAATGCAATGAATAATTCAACTGTTGCAATAAAAAATCCATTTTTCCCACCAAAAAACTTCGAATTTTCCATAAATAAATACGATTTTTCCATAATAAATTAAAAAATTCACAATAAAAAAATATCCGAAAATCAATAAATAATTCAAAAAGTGCAATAAACGAAAAAATAAATTATCAATAAATGTCAAAAAACGAGCAATAAACGTAAATGCATTTTGAGCCAAAAAATTACATAAACCATGCGGCGAAGCCGCATAGAGGATTGAGGAACTGAGGCGGCAGAAGGCGTGCAATTGCATTGTTTCGGTTCTAGGCAAACCACAGATCCAAGAATTTGCCCGGTATAATGCAAACATAGATGTTATCCCTTTTTTAGGTCCTGACGAGCGATAGCGACTTCGGACAGCAAGCAATTGCTCGGTAAATTGCAATTATAGTTACGCAGGCTTTTCAGTCGTTCCAGTCATATAAGTGCGATTCAGCATTTCACTGCCTCATACTTTCCTGCATTTGTTTTTCATGGGTAATTTAGTCATTTTTTATTGCATTTTTTGAATTTTTTATTGCTTTTTCGATATTTTTTTTTATTGTGAATTTTCTAATTTCTTATGAAAAAATCGGATTTATTTATGGAAAATTCAAAGTTATTTGGTGGGAAAAATGGTTTTTTATGGCAACAGTTAATTTATTCATTGCATTTTTGACGTTTTTAATTGCTCAAAAATCAATTATTTATAGAAACTTTTGATTTATTTAAGCATTTTTTGTTTATGGAACTTTTGTTATTTATTACCGTGTACGGACGCGTTTCGTGTTTGTTCGCGTGTGTCAGAGTGAAAATTTTGAAAATTTGTTGTTTTTCAAATGTATAAATATAAAAGTGAGAAATGTTTACCAATCTCACAAGAAGACAATGTTACACGACGAATCATCAAGCTTGAAAGTGTCCTCAAAGATATGACCCCAACCATGCAGGCAGCGGATCAACACGTCGTGAACCTGGAGTCCAAGATTGCAAGTGCAGAATGACCTTCAGCTGCAGGTCAAACGTGTACAAGATGAGTTACAGCGGCAGGTCAAATGGCTGCTGGTCCAGGAGAAGTAAAAATTTGCCGGTAGCATCAGTCCGACCGTGGATCACGACAGCATAAAGATCCAGGGGACAACGAAGCAGGAATCTGGGATAACTGGAAAATCGAAGAGCTGAAACAGCTAGAAATTACAGGTGGACGTCGTGACGGACAAAGTAGTGAAGTATGGTGTTAAATAGTTTTATAGGTTAATGGTCATTGATTTTGTGAAATTTGTTTGGCTGTTACTAATTTATGTCTCGCGTAAGATCTCGTGCGTACAAAACTGCATCGTTTGGCAGGCAAATACACATACATGCATGATTCATGTAATTTTTTTAATACTTTAATACTAATACTTATTATTTCAGCGGTAAAAGGTAATTTATTTTATTTAACGTAAAGCTTTCCTTTTCGATCATTAACAATAATTTTCCCAACAATCCATTTTATGAAACCACAATATTGTTGTTGTTGATATTGTACCCTACATGTTAGTATGACACCTCTAGCCATTACAAGCTGTTCCGGCAATGTTTGGCCTGCCAAAATTTCGTGATTTTACAACTGTTGTGATCATTGCAACACCGTACTCTAGTCTGGATTTATTTCGTTCGGAATGAATTTCTTCACAATTCATTGACTATTCAGAATTTTCACTATTTTCATACTTCTAGATGATTTTTGTAACTTTTTCAACATAAAATCACAGCCGCGCTGAAGACAAATTGAACTGTTCAAAAATCAATCAGATTGATTTATTCGCTCGTGAATTTTGTTGCCTGAAAAGGAATTGAAACTGATTTTTTGCTTTCCAAATTTCAACTAAAATTCTGTACACTTTTACCGATTCCACAATAGACTAGTAGTTATGGACCTAAGTAGTCTGTCTGTTAATAATCCAATCTTCTTTAGATAGCCTGTCTCGCTAAGTGACTTTTTTACACCTCAAGCTTTTGTCGTTTTATACTATAATACTTATCATCATGTTCATTACACTAATTGCGTTCAAACTAAAATCTGGCTGTTTCCAGAAATAAATATTTGATCATAGTAGGATCCATATTTGATATTATTTGCTTTATTTTTGTGTTCTGTTTTATTTATTATAAATGTTTTATTTCGGGAGAATTCAGGTAAATCTATTATTTCATATAGGAGGATTCAGGTAAATCTATAATTCTCCTTTTAAATTTCAGATTTGAAATCGAACACCCAACATGAACCAATTTGGGAAAGGAACCAGGCGTCAACCAACAATATTGAGTGACCTGAACGTTGACCAAACGTTTCCTTTGAACTTTACCCTTCCACTAACACCCAAATTCCCGTGACGCCTAGGCCTGAAAGAATGTAGAGGTCTCTATATACTTTCATAGGTGCCCAACTAATCTTCCTTTCCCTTCCCTCAGCTGTCGCAAGGACGTGGCCAGGACAGCACTCGACCGTTGGAGGATTGCGTCAATCTTTTCTAAGAGTCAGCGATTAGTCCCAAATCTTTGTGCTTTGGTAACGGACAGGAAGGATGCATAACAGCGATCCAGAACTGTACCACCTACGAATTTGTGCGACTTGCTTAATGCTAATGCTAATGGAACTTTTGTTATTTATTACTGCTTACACCCCTGTTTCTTCACTGGGACTTTTCGAATTCCTCTCTCCTCTTCTTGGCGTAACGTCCTCACTGGGACAAAGCCTGCTTCTCAGCTTAGTGTTCTATGAGCACTTCCACAGTTATTAACTGAGAGCTTCCTCTGCCAATGACCATTTTGCATGTGTATATCGTGTGGCAGGCACGAAGATACTCTATGCCCAAGGAAGTCAAGGAAATTTCCTTTACGAAAAGATCCTGGACCGACCGGGAATCGAACCCGTCACCCTCAGCATGGTCATGCCGAATACCCGTGCGTTTACCGCCTCGGCTATATGGGCCCTTTTCGAATTATTTATGGGAAATTTTGTATTTATTATGAACAGTTTAATTGTCTGCCATTACTAAATCTCCGTATACATGTAGATGAGGTAACAATTCACTTGTTTTTTATAGTGGATACACTCCAACACTTGTAATACCTTATTTACTGCTGCTTCGAAATTATAAGATTTTCACCATATAAAAAACACATTTCAATTTCAATGATATTTTGATTATTTTGGAGCAATATAAATGGTATTTTTGAAAAACAGAACCATGTCTTGTTCCTTTACACTTATGCATTAAAATTTTAACATAAATGTCAATGGTTTCGGCAAAACCAGGGGTGCCCATTTCGCCCCGGGTGTTCATTATGCCCCTTGTTCGATAGCTGGACTAGTTCTCTACGTTTTGGCCTCCCTGAAACGTGCCAAACGCAGTGCTATCCGGGGCAATTGCGGGGATTTGGTGGCGGACAATTGGTGAAATCTTCACCGTTTCTCGCGTTCTTTCAGTGTAGCATAATGAAACTCGCGGTTTAGAAAAACACAGCACTACACTAAACTGCCGACTGCCCATATAGCAATTTTCAATCTAACTAAATCTAATGGGCACTGAAGTGTGCAGCAAAAGGCCAACCTATTGTTTTAATAAATTATCAAAATCGCAGGCAAATTCCCGCGCAGATAGATAGCCAACAAATTTGCATATTGGTAGTAGGCGATTTGTAGCCGATGACCGAGGGGTTGCTCAATTTCGCTTACCTCGAACTCCGACACCCCTAATCCCCCTATTTTAGAACTCAGCCTCGAAAGTAGATATCGTTCATACAAAAATATGAAAATTTAGGGTATTGGTTCCCTTATTAAGCACGTGGCTTCCATTTTCATCCCACGAAAAACAAAAGATTGATGCGCTGTTTGTTTTGTTTCTTATTTTTGTATTTTTTGTTAGAAGTGAGCACGGCTTTTCGGGCCCGTTTGAAGTTGATCATTTATTAACTTCTTTTCCCGATCAGCCTAGATAGCTGTGTAGTGTCGGTAGCGGTTGGTTCAACTGGCTAAGAATAGCACTACGGACCGCCTGTTCCAGTGGTAGGAGTTCACTAATCAGGTGACCCCTAATTCAAGGTGTTATGCGGCTTTACGCTTACCGTGCCTAGGAATGAATGGTTAGGGGGGTCTTATAAAAACCTAATCGCAAACGGAGCCTGTGGAGTACCAGGGCACCCTCCACAGTATTTTGCCCTTACTGCACTAACCGGAGCAATAGTGCGGTGGACCTTGTGTTTCTCCGAGACAATCAGCTGCCCTTCTTCAATCTCATACTTGAGGCTGAATAAGGGCGGGATTATGAAGATGTTATTAATTAGTTTAAATTTTCACCTATATGGTTTCGCATTATGCATTTTACACAGTATATTCTGTGCATCCTTGCCTTTGGCGCACTCAAATCGATACCGATCTGGCTTTATTGTTGCTGTTCTTTTTTGTGCTGTGATTGTTAAGAGTTTAATCTTACCTAGTTTGGGTAGTAGCTACGGTTCCCGACTAGAAAGTTCTAACAAAAATATAACATAATTATAACAAATCATGATACTTATAACTCATTGTGATATAATCATGTTCAACGTCCTTGGTGTTTTTGAAAAACTATAATTCAATTATATCACATTATGTTATAAATGTTGTTTGACATCTCATTGTAATATAATTTAGTTTTGATTCTTCGACATTTGGACAATAATGTTTCAAAATTGTATCACATTTTGATAGAAATTAGAAATCCTGAAGCTAATATAAATATCACATTCTGTTATAATTTTGATCTGATGATGACAAAATAGGTTATTATCTTGATAAGACCAGTGTGGTTTTTGTTACAATTTTAGTTTTTTTAACATCATCTTGCATCTAGTTTATAACTCAATAAGTTATTGAAAAATAGTATAACATCATAACACAATATGATATAATCTTGATATAATTTTCTAGTCGGGTTAGGATAGCGCAGATCAATCTTCAGCACAAAAGAACAGCAACGATCAATCTTTGTAGACTTATGCAAAATGGTACAGCCCAAGTGGCGTTAGTCCAAGAACTTTACTTTCGTAAGGGGAATTTAAAGTGTTATCACGACGGAAGATGTCGAATCACCGAATCGAAAAACTACATTCACTTCGCATTTACTATAGAAACATTTATTCTAATAAAACGGTAACATCGAGTACAAAAAACCTGTCTTGAATGATTTCAGGTCAAGGTTATATAATAGTAAACATAATACATATGAATGACAGAACAATATCAGGTTCGTATTCAGGGAGAGAAATATAGGTAGCAGGGATTGCCAACTCAATACGCCCGCTCAAACACTGCAATCTGCCACTCCAATAGAGAGACGAAACTTCCGAAACGCTGGTGCGGGAAGACCCTTCGTTAGCATATCTGCTTGTTGTTCTGAAGACTGAACGTAGTCAACTGCACTACATCCTTTATCAACCAGTTCTCGAACAAAGAAATGTTTACCATCCACATGCTTTAATCTGGCTTAGTCCTTTTGGGGGTAGAAGCAATCCGAAGGGTTGATTGGTTATCTACGTGCACCAATACAGCTTTCGTTGAAGTGAATCCCATATCACGTACAATACGCACCAACCATTGGCAGTGGCACGCAGCAGCAGTCAGAGCAACTACCCGAGCAGAAGAAAATAACAAGTGAATAACATATCAAGGTATTTATCTTAAATACTATCATACCTTGATATGCCTTCATTAGGTGGTAATAAGAGGCAAAATAACAAAAACGAATACCAAAATTTTGTATAAATAACACCTAGAAAATAACAAGTCTTGTTATTTCAATAATGAATGCATACCTTAAATTTCAATTGCTGTATTTGCTATTCCAAAGTTATTGTATAACAAACTAATAACATTTCTTGTTATTAAATGTTTCATATGTTCGATGACTTCATGATGTAATAGCAAATCTTGTTCTTCGGCTATTTTCACTACATCAATACCAAACTCTGCTCAAATATCTACAACTGTTATTGTGACGTTCTCATAACATTTCGTACAATAACGCAGCAATAACAATTTTAGGTATTAGAGCACATGTTGTTCTTCGTATGGTATTTGTAAGGTATGCCCTTCTGCTCGGGTAGTTCTGCCTCTGTTGATGATAAGGCCACCGTGGTTTGTTTCTTCGCAGTCCAACTAATCGTTGAATCAAATACCTTGTACACCGCTCCTGTAACCGACCGACGATCTGACGAAGGATGCCCCAGTCGGCAACTGAGTAGGCTTCAAGCAACGTCCATTGCTGTCTCATTTGTACACCAGTCCGAAGTCGATCGCCCCTTTCACATAGCGCAGAACTCTACGAAGATGGACCCAGTGTTCCTCACTTGGACAAGTCTGGAACAGAGATCGTTATCGCTCCTCTTGAAACCAAGCCGCAGCACAAATTGATGAAACCGCTCATTCCACGAACGAGAAGCTTGTTTCAGCCCATAAAGCGATCTGTTCAGCCGACAGACTAGTCCTTCGTGTTGCTCAAATCCGTCGGGTTGCACCATATAGATTTCCTCAGATAGTCTTCCATTCAGGAAGGTAAGCCAAGGGCTGAAAATCTCTTTAATAAAGACAAATCAAACAATCAACCGGTCAGGAAGGCTGTCTTCACGTCCATTTGATGAACAGCCATTCCTTCACGATTAGCCGAAGCCAATACAGTGCGCAGAGTGTCCAAACGGGCCACGGGTGAGTAAGTCTCAGTATAATCGAAGCCATGCTTCTGGGTGAATCCTCTCGCTACGAGCCTTGCTCTGTAGCGAGTCGGCTGATCGTCTTCGGGTTTCTGTATCTTGAACACCCATTTGCAAGTGATTGCTTTTCTTCCTGTGGCAGCTGTACAAGAGTCCAGGTGTCGTTCTTCGCCAGTGAATCCATTTTTTCTTGCATTGCCTTCTTCCATAGCGGCCAATCACTTCGCATCTTCAACTCCGACAACTTCTCAGGCAAATTGTCCACATAACTCAGCGCATTGAGTGCATAACTGACGTATTCCACCTCGTAGTCTTTATGCCACCCTGGCGCTTTGCGATCGCGTACTGATCTTTTCTCAGAACGTTCAGCAATCTCGTTTCCACCACCACCTTGTAACCCCCCCGGTACTATGCTCAGTGGATACAGTAATCACAGGGTCGGATGGTTTTTCTTTCACGATCTATCCTAATTTGATGAGCACGGTAAGTGTTCGGCGATAATGTGCCACTTTACCCTAGATTTAAGAACAATAGATTTTAGGTTTTCTATACATTTTTAGCTTCTAATACACACAACTCACTTTAACCGTACTTGGATAGTTTTAAGTTTACTAACTTTACTTTAAGAAAGTACTAACCACACTAGTCCTACAGATTAAAGAACAAAAAAAACATGTTAAAAAAAATCACCACCATGCACTCGCACTTTTTGCGTACTTCGTAGTTTAAATTTCCGGCGCGCACTTTCTACTCGCTTGAGCGGTTGGGACAGAATAATCGTTACAGTGCTATTTGCCAAGCTCGCTACCGTACAATTTTCCATAAGGCACACGAACGAATCCGAATTCGTCGTGTTCATGCATTTCGTATTCGGGAGTGCCATGCCCCTCGCCCTACCTATGACTGCCTCCTGCGGCTGAGTGTCTTTTGCCACAGTTCACACCGCTGTTAACAAACTCCCTCATAGTGAGTGGTACCGTAGGTTGGGTGTTGGGAGAAAGAGTGACTTTCTTGTAGCTCCAGTAAGCATAGCACAGGGTTGCAGTTAAGGGGGTAAATTGATTGTTGATGTCTCGTGATAAAGTTACGAGTTGAAGCTTGAAACCATCGGTTACAACCTTGCACTGGTTCTTCGCGGAAACTTGCGTATTCTTCTTCTTCGTCGGACTCAGAACTGATATCAGAAACAGCTTCTTCATCTTCTTCTTCTTCCACTGCGGGCAATCGGATCACTGCAACTTCATTCGCTGGATTCTTCGAGTTCTTCATTTCTTCTTCGGCATGTTCTTCGGATTCCGCCGTTTCTACAAAATCAACGTCACGCGCAATCACAATTTCTTTCTTCTCTGGATGTCACACGCGATAACCATTTGGCGAATAACCGACAAGAATACCTTTCCTCGCCTTCGGATCCAACTTCTTACGACGTTATTTCGGAACATGGACATATGCTACAGAGCCGAACACGCGAAGCTTCGAAACATTCGATTTCCGTCCTTCCCACAGTTCGAAAGGGGTTTTGTTCAACTCGAGATGTACGCGGCTACTTGCATTGCTTGGACCCAAAACACTTTTCCGATCTTCGAATCTACTAGCATCGAACGCGCTTTTTCAACAAGAGTGCGATTCATTCTTTCACTGGTTCCGTTTTGCTCCTGGCGTATAAGGCACAGTCCATTCGATTTGAATCCCTTTATTACGGCAGAACCCCACGAATCGCTTGTTGCAATATTCACCTCCATTATCACATTTCAAACGGGAAATCTTCGTTCCGAACATGGCAGTGACCAAAGCTTCGGGATGGTAACATAAGGCTGAATTTCAAAAGGCTGAATACACATAAGGCTGAATACAAAAGGCTGAAACTATGGATATGTAACAAAAGGCTGAAATTTCAAAAGGCTGAAATGACAAAAGGCTGAAACATGGCAAATTCCAAAACTTGAAATATGCATAATAATGAATTTTATAGAATCTGAGCTGAGGGTTTAATGATTTAAAAGATGGTATTACACAAAGTATTATATTTTCCGGAATACTATTCCCCGGAGTGGCATTTGCCGAAATGTCGTTCCCGTTGGTGCTGTGTCATTATGCCGAAGGATATCAGGCCTCAAATGCCACTAAGGCGAATGGGTTATAATGATTTTAATACTAAGGAGGTTTACTAGGCAGCCTAGTTGAATGGTTAAATTATGATCTATGCATTTACCTCGAAAGAACAGCCTTTCTAAAAAAGCGGGAAAAATCTCTGATGGAAGAGTAAGTATTGTGGCCGCAAATATTACAGTATAACGACCAAGGAAAAAGGTTTGATGATAATATCTGCATACTAATAACTCTCCCGTGAGTGATTTTTCCTTCTATTAAGGACAGACTTGTTAGAATCCCAAAATGGCCGTCACAATGGCCGACTTTGGCACCTACTCACGATTTCGAGGGCACAAATCTCTTCGTAAACAAAACCAGCCCACCTGATCTTCTTTGTTTAAGCTTGTTACGAGTGAGCAAGAGCAAAATAATGCAACACACTGATGTTTGAAGCTTGCTTCTTGAGATTTGTGCGTTTGAAGTTCTGATGCACTGTTAAAGCGGGATTTAAAGATGTTTGTCCTTAAAAATAGGCTGTTCTTTTGAGGTATTTGCATATATTCAGTGTTGGCATTCTTACCAATGTGTAAAATGCAGCGAGCTTCTGCGTGCCCATATTCCTTAAAAACGATTCATCGGAGATTTCCCCTTCTTTTGAACATAGGCTGTTCTTACTGTGTTTTAGCTGCATCTTTTTTTATCAAACCTTCTTTTAAAATGTTGAAGGAACCATAATTTAAGTTCAGGTGTTGAAGCTGCTCACTTTTTACCAGATGTTTCTCCTTCTTATAAAATAGGCTATTCTTTCAAGCAGTATTGTATTCCAACAGAACGTGAGCCAAAAATGAACTGAGCCCTTTAAATTTTTTGGTCGACAAAGCATTGAACTTGCCTGTCAGAGCTTTTGCCCGCTCGGTTCCCATTCGACTCTGAATTCACATGCGCTTATCTTCATTAAACCCTATGTGTCTTCTTTCCTAGGACTAGAACCTTGTGCCGCATCTACATGTTTGGTCGTTATTATGTTATGTCACAGGGAAATGCATCATAGATCCTTTGGTACGACATTGTGGTCTCGGATATTGAAATACAGCTCCAGGAATTTAGATTTTTTGAAACACACGATGGTCGGACTGGTTCACTCTTCAATAAAAAGAGATTGAATTAGCCCAAAAGATTGCCAAAATTGAAATGGCGCAAATATATGACCATTTTAGTAATAAGAATCAAAATAAAATCTACTTTGGCGACTACTTTTGGTCGCAGCCAAAGATACGCGCGAGATAGTCGCCTAAGGCAACAGACCTGGTTTTCAAATTTTCCATCACAGTGTTCTTTGGTATTTCATCTATGCTCATGCTCATGCTCATAGTGTTCTTTGGTATTTCATGAAAAAAGTTCACCACGTGGCCGGGTGATGTGATGACTGCTGCGACTACACGTGGTATTTGCACCGCGATTGAATTTAGACCTGTAAGATCTGTTAAGATCTGTAGAAACATGATGGAGGTATGGCCATTTTAGTTTCGCGGATTTCGCTAATGTTCAATTTAGAGCTCGCACGCGTTATAAATTTAGAACTGAACAAAGTTTAAACATGTTTGAGCAACAGTTAGGTACAATAGTTTTTGCCTCAACTACCGCTTATTACCCGAATTACCCGAACAATTGTTTACATCTAAGACTTATTCAACTTAGTTTCCGAGTTGACACACATAATACTTCAAACGAGTGGAAATAAATTGTTGGCGAAATCCTTTGTCAATTTGAGCTAAAATAGTTTAGTTTTAACGGGGTTTTGGCCGATATGATACTGAAGAGTGTACAATAACATAGACATTATGATACCAAAATCCATAAGATTATGTTCCACTAGAATGTCTTTTCATCAGTTAGAGTTAGCTCACGTGACCAGATGTCCATTCGATGAATAGTCAAATCGATTGAATGTCATATACTTCCTCGTCCGGTAAATGGGTTTTGACCAAATGTACTTTCGAGCAAAGATTCTTTTGTTTCCTATGATCATTTTCAAGTCGAGTTAAATGTTTATCAAAGACCAATAGATTAGTCATAAATGTCCAAAATGTCATTTCATTCGATTCTCTACAACTTTCAAAACTTTTCAACATGGTGATATCTTTTAGCCTTTTCATATCTTTCAGCCTTCTGATGCTTTCAGCCTTTTGATCATTCAGCCTAATGTGTTTCAGCCTTTTGATCATTCAGCCTTATGTGATTCAGCCTTTTGTACGTAACCCGTTTAGGAGAGTGAGTAAGAAAAAAGAAAATGCTGGCTCCGCTGATGGGCGACAGACCATGTTCTTAGAGAGAAATCCAGACGCAATTCCTGGAAAACTTCTCAAGACCTCTAAGAGAAAGGAATTCATAATGTAATCCTCTGACGAAGGTTCTTGGAGGAATTGACAGAAGGATTTTATATTAATCCTGAATACCCTGGTAAAATTTCATGAAGAATCCTCAGAAGAACTACCTGGAGGAGTGTTCTCCCGATAATTGAGTCCGACTTCCATTATAATAGTTCTCTAAGTTAGTCTGAAAATCTTTATACACCGAAGTTTTTTTTTACGACGGTAATGGTCCCGCGTAAAAAAACCGCGTAAAAAAAACCGCGTTATTTTAAAAAACGTCTTAAAAAAATCAAGTCACGTTAGATGTGGTGCTGACTATTTTACGCGTGTTTTTGAAAAACGCGGATTTTTTTACGACGGTTTTTGAAATAACGCGGTTTTTTTTACGACGGGTTTTGAAATAACGCGGTTTTTTTTAGGACGGACCGCGTAAACAAAAACCGCGTAAAAAAACCGCGTAAAAAAACCGCGTAAAAAAACTTCAGTGTAATTTAAAACACTTAAATCAGTTGATGATTCAAAAGAAAACATGCAAATAATATTAAAGCAATACCTATAACACATTCTAGAAAGGGAGTAGGGTTGAAACCAAATAGCCACTAGGTATGATAAAATGGATGAAGAACGAAGCATTTTAATCAACTTTCAACCTTCCACTTTCATTCTCAGCTGGTGACAATTCCCCGGAGGCTGTTGACGGCATGAACCACCACCGACAACAGCTGCAAGAGCAGGAGCAACAAGACCAAGACGATAGCACCGATGACCTCTTCACCCTTTCCAGGCTGGACGATTATGTGACCCGGCTCACAGTGGGACAGGATCTGAAAACTTTCTACGGTCGCTGGACGATTCAGATTGAGGTTGGGATTGCCATGGTTTAATTGCACCATTCGTATTGGACATGGCTTTCCATGAGTTTCACTTCTATTTTTTTTTTCTCCGGTTTTCTTCCAGGCTTGCGACCGAGGAGACGAGTACGACCGGTTGCCGGACAGTCCCCGGCTGTGCAGCAACGCCACCTACACCGTGCAGGTTCAGCCGGTCAACTACATGGCACCGAAGATTGAATTTCCCACAGATGACGAACGGATTCGATTGAAGTGAGTAGTGCTGCTGGGTCTGATGGGGTGGAGCATTATCGTGCTTTTGGAGTATAAGCTTCTTTTCAGAAAGCGTAATTTATTCATCAACAAGACGTGCCATTTCTGGTCACGTCTTTCTTCCTGATGGAATGCAAATCCTTTGACTCTGGTGCTGCATGTGTCGGAAGATTCGATATGTGAATTACAGATCATAGAGCAGTCCACCCGGAAGCAATAAACTCATCATTGTCAACAATAGACAGAAATTATATCAGATCAAATAAGGTTTTGACGTTGGATAACGTCTTCCGACAACATATGGGTACCATTCCAAAATCGAGTGCATGCCGAAAACTGGTAAGGTTTTTAGGTTAAGACGCCTTTACGAAAAAAAAATTCTATATTTATGTTCGTGAAGATAATTTTCTTACATAAATTCACTAGTTTACAACATTTTTGAACTCGGTAAGCTGATGATCATTTTTGGTGCCCTGAGTTCGAAAACGCGAAAGAAGAAAATTACAGTAGAGCAGATTTTTTCGACTTTCCATACAAGGTTGATGATTTGAAATCGATTTTTGTTCTATTTTTAAGCAGAGTCGCTCACTTCAAGCATCTCATTCTCCGTAATCAATTCTCCGATTGAGCTCAAATTTTTACTGTAACTCGCTTACATATGATATGTCAAATAAACGTCAAGAAAGAATTTTTATGTTGGTTTTTTCTTATTGAAAAAAAAAATACATTTCTTCAAAAAATTTTGGTAATTGTGATAAAATTTAAGAAGAACGTCCCTAAAACTCGCTAATATCTTGAATTTCATCAATCTGAATCAAAACCTGTATTCAGATGATCGAATGGTATTGTATTCAGCTTTTGATTTATGGAAAAAGGTTTAAAATTGGTTGAACAAAACGGAATATATTTGAATTTTAGTAAATTACATATTTACGGGGTCTCCAGTTAGCCTAGTGGTTAAGGCTATGGATCGCCAATCCGGAGACGGCGGGTTCGATTCCCGTTCCGGTCGGGAAAATTTTCTCGACTCCCTGGGCATAGTGTATCATTGTACTTGCCTCACAATATACAAATTCATGCAATGGCAGGCAAAGAAAGCCCTTCAATTAATAACTGTGGAAGTGCTCAAAGAACACTAAGTTGAAGCGAGGCAGGCCAAGTCCCAGTGGGGACGTAGAGCCACAAAGAAGAAGAAGAAGATATTTTGAAAAGTTGCAAAACTCGATATGATGATGATGATAAATGTGTACCCACCATCAGCGCAAGGATTACCTATGACTGCAGAATAATTCCGGTAGGGAATTATCTACGTGATGGTTTGTTGTAGCAGGGTGAGTTAAAATTGCTGAATCCCTTCGGTAGTCAACAAAAGTTGCTATCTCATGACAAAAGGCTGGCTACTCCACGAACTTGAGTCCGGTCATCAGTTCTTTTAACTCCCTTAGGCTACCCCTCCCCGTGTGTATGTGTGGGTGTGTGTGAGTGTTCTCCCCACAATATAAAAATGGAAATTGTAAAAAGCTATGTCAAATAAACAGTGAAAGGAATAAATAGATATATGTAATCAAATCACAACAATATTTTACCGTTCAATAATGACTTACCTTTGCTGATATAAACCGATAATAAAGGTACGCTCACATGTCTTGGGATTTTGATTCCTGTGCCATGACGCAGTAGCTTCATATTCTTTCTTTCCATGATTAGTGAATAATCCTATATTAAGTATCTTCAAACAATAATGAATGGAACTTTTAACAGTATGTTTCCTTATTCTGACTATTTATTGAAACTGGTCGTGTAGATGTTCTTACAATTGAAATACTGTCTAGATTAACGTCTCTTTTCTGTGTTTTTTACACACTTTCCTCTCCGCTTGAAATTTCACTACAGCTGTCTTTGTAAATTTCTTCTGCTTTCTTTTTTAGTTTCTCTCTATCGTTTGCTAACTCTTTCCAATCTTGTCGTGTCATCCCTCGGTATCTCCTAAGATCCTGCCGCAATGAATCCTTCCAAGTAAAACTAGGTCTGCCTTCCTTTTTGAAGCAAAATTTGAATTTATACGCTGATTTTAACGGATGCATATTGGGCCTTCTTATCACATGACCGTAATAATTAATTCTGGCTACCCTGACTCTTCTATTAATGGTTTTCCCATTCAGTTCTTTTTTGATGTTAAACCTTTTCTTCTTGTCTCTACAGTTATTCCATATATCCTTTAAAATAAGCTTCTCATATTTCGCTAATTGCAAGCGACTTCGTTTTGTGATAGTAGACACTTTTGTACCATATTGCATGGCTGGAGCGATGACAGTTTTATAAATAATTTTACCGATTTCCCATGAAGGCTTAAATGTTTTACAAAATTGTACAACACTTTTGGCAGATTTAACCGCATTAATCGATCTCTGTCTAGTGGTAGCTGGCCTGTTCAATGTACTAGTAAGAATAACTCCTAGATATCTGAGAGATTCACAAGTTGCATAATCCTTTCCATTTAGAACAATCGTTTTTGGAGGTGGATTTATGGCATTTGGTATTCTTATTAGGATTTGACTTTTCTGGTTATTGATTTCTAAACCTACCTCTCGTAAAACTTCTTCTAGCGCTGTAATGATTTCTTCCATTTTACCCTGGTCCTCTGCCATAATAAGGATGTCGTCCGCGAAAGCCAATAAAATTGGTATTACAAATACTCCAATTTCCAAAAGAGTCAGGTTTGGAACCCTTTCTACTACTTTTTTCAAAACACTTTGTATTACTAGATTGAATAAAAATGGCGATAACGGACACCCTTGTTTTATCCCTTTTCCTCGCTTCACTGTCTCTGAGTACTGTCCCTGCCATTTGATCTTAGCTCTATCCTCTTTTACACAAACAAGCACCCTATCGATAATGTGAGTAGGAACATCCAGATCTCTCAAAATGTCCCTTAGTTTTGTCAAGCTCACATTATCGAAAGTTTTCTTTATATCTACCGATGCTACAAACAAAGTCTTCCCTGCGTTCCAGTATTCATCCATCACCCTTTTTGCTACGAACACATGATCATCTGTTGATCGCCCTTCGGTAAACGCAGCTTGATGTAATCCCGGATCTCCGGTAAATTCCTTTAGTCTGTCTCTTAACCACTTAGCATACGGCTTGTAAACTACGTTACATAAACTAATTCTTCTAAAATCATCTGCCGATTTAGGATTACAAATCTTGGGTATAGGCACTTGTATCGAATTCGTCATTTCTATGGGCATTCTATTTTCTAACCAGATTCTTCTCCATATACAGGGGATGGCCAAAATGTTTGGGATAGGCAACTTTTTTTCTCCCACACAAAAATTCAACATGCTGTAACTTTTCATAGAAAGCACCAAAAAATCTCAAATTTTGACTGTTTGTCAACCTATTATATGTGCATCATTGGTAGAAATTTGGGCTCGATTGATTAATTCTTCGCGAAGTTAGAACCGTTTGGGTAAAACACTGTTATTTAGACAACTAATTTTTGAACTGTCATATCTCGGAAACCATTGAACCGAAGTGAATGAATTTTTTAACGTTTATCAACAATATATTGAAACTTAATACGACGTTATAAAATGTAATGTTTTTTCACGGCGAATTAAGTTATACCGGATTGAAATTTTCACCCATATAGAGGAAAATAAGTCAAATTTACAATACCACACAAAAATTACTAAATGTGTTCTTCCTTCAATCTAAATAGGCTCCAATATATCTGATTAGAGATAACTTGAGAACAGAAGTGAAAAATCTTTGGATATCAACACTAAAATTTATTGACATTAATGTAAAAAAATTACATTTTTTCGAGAAAAATCCATGATAACTTTTTTCAACGTTTAAAAAGTACCTATGTTTTAATAGTTTGTGAAGCATTTATAAATTGTTAGTGTACGTTTAAAATTTCATTCAATTCGGTTCACTGATTTCCGAGATATGACACCTCAAAAATGAGTGGTCTGAAAAATAGTGTTTTACCCGAACGGTTCTAACTTTGCGAAATATTAATCAATCGAGAACAAATTTGTACCAATGATGCACACATAATAGGTTGACAAACAGTCAAAGTTTGAGATTTTTTGATGCGCTCTATGAAAAGTTATAGCTTGTTGAACTTTTTTGTGAGAGAAAAAAAAGTTGCCTATCCCAAACATTTTGGCCATCCCCTGTATGTACTAATTTTTGGAATGTTTCTTCATCAGCAAATTTAACATGTTCCATTCGAACTCCATCTGCCCCTGGTGATTTTCCGTTACAAGACATTTGCACTATTCGTTTCATCTGTTCTTCTGTGGGTGGCTCTGTTAATGGACAAAAATCCTGTTGCTCTACTAGTTGTATATCTGGCCCTGCACTTTGTTTTAATATATCATTCCAAACTTTTGTGGTAACCTCAGCTTTTTTAAATGACTTCCTTTTAACATATTTTTTCAAGAACATAAACGATTTCCTTATCCTCACTCCAACATCAAAGTCATTTAAATCATTGTAGAAATTTTTGATAACTTTTTCCTCGTGTAGTTTGATTGCTTTTTGATATTCTTCTTTCCTGTTCTCTACTTTATGTTTGTATGTTATCATGTAAGGCCTTTTTCTGTACAATTTCAACGCTTTATTCAGTCGGTTCAATGCGCTTTTCCTTTTTGGCGTCAATGGCATCTTTGAAGTCCTCAAAGCAGTTGTTGCTGAAATTCTCATTTTTTTCGCGATCCCGTCGTAACACTCATCTAAATTTGACTCTTCAACTAGCTTATGTTTTTTAAGCTCATCATGATACTTTTCTCTAATAACATCATATTTAAGAGCATTTGCGTCTAATACTTTGTGAGTTTGTTTTGTTCTTTTTGCTAAAACAGTATCTATCAGCTTCACATCCATTACTATGAGTCGATGATCAGTACTTACTATACTCCAATACCCTTGGATAAACCTAATCCTCACATCGCTACATACTGCTTTAACTATATGATCAATTTGGCTTTCTCTATTCCCACTCCTCCATGTAACTTCGGTGTTCTGTCCTATTTTTGAGGATACGTTCTGCAAACTATGTAATTCTAGAAATAACTTAAACTCTTCTCCGTTTTCGTTGCATTTTTCAAATCCTAGCTTATTGCCGACGTGCTTGTGAAATCCCTTTTCTATCATTTCGGAACCTATCTGAGCATTCCAGTCACCTAATATTATAATTTTCCTCTTGATATGATCTTTGTCTATCTCTTTCCCCAAGCTGGTAAAGAAATTGGATGCTTTCTTATTTGGACCATGTACATTTATTAATACAAATTTAACTTTCTGGTTGATTTTCACTGATGTAGAAATGGCGAAAGATCCTATTTTCCTGATCTCACCTAATTCTAATCCCGTTCCTTTTCTTAGTAAGAATGCTAATCCTCTTGCTTTATTATTTTTCTTCCTCTCAATAAACCATCTATAATCTTTAGTCTCCACAGTACTGCCCAACACATTCACCTCTTGTAGTGCGGCGATATCGATATTATGATCCATCAATTCATCATTAATTTCTTCTCTCTTCAATGCCTTCATACAACCCCTAACGTTGAGTGTTCCAAATCTAACAAATTTAACTCCAACTTTTTCGTGTTCAACCGAATCTACTCCCTGTTGCGTAATGGCATCTTTTCCTTCAACTTCAGCTGTAGCATCTGATGTATTCTGAATGATTCTTTCTTCAATATTTTTACAATTTCCCTGATGAATCACTTCTGCCTGTTCCAACATAACTTGTTGACTACCCTCATTAGAATCTGTATCTAAGTTATTGAGTCTTTGACGTTGAATTACTGATTCCTCTTCATTAGTATCCTTGTCATCACTATATTCGACGTAACCTCCTGATTCATTACGATCCCCAATCTCAGCAACGCTATCATAATGATTTTTTACTTTACTCTTTCCACATGCACAATACCATACTCGTATCGCGTTTCCCTCATGTCCGTCATTACTCCCTATTCTTATGACTGGCTCATCCTCTTGATATACCTCTATTGCTCTGTTATACAATCTCCCGAATGCTACCATCGATTCATGTCCCAAATGATTGCCAAGCGTTCTAACTTCTTCAATAAACGAACTGAAGCCATTCTCCTCCAGACTTTCTACCAAATATGGTTCAAAATTGTCTCTATGTTCAACCATGTAATCAGCAATCCGATTCCTTGTTTCCTTTACCTCTTGTAATGTAGTTTGCACTTCTTTGCCACTATTGACTTGATCAAGTAAAGCCCAAACCAAACAGTTTCCGTCCCCTAACATTTTCTTAATCTTGATCACTCTCTTTGAAGTGAACTCCTTCATGAAAACAAATTGTTCTTTCTGTTTCTTACTATCCGTAGAAATGGCTTTGAATAAATTTTGTTTCCTGGAATCCTTTCCCAAATCTCTACGTCCTTCACTATTCATACTTTCAGATAACACACCATTATTCTCATCCACAATTTTTAATACGCTACCAAAATTACCTTCAACTGATTGCTCCATCCACAATATGATATCTCCCTTCCTATTATCTTTGTTTTTGTATTCAACCTGTTTATTTTTAATACCTTTGATCACGATTATAACGTTTCTTTTCAAGATGTTTGCTACTGATTTCCAGTAAGCATTGCTACCTCTAATTCTGTCATTTTCCCTTTCATTGATCTCAAGCAACTCATCCTTCATCTTTATTATCACCTTTTCTTGTTCATCATTCCAAAATAGTTGATGCACGATCGCCTCTTCCACTGAATCTTTTTCTGTCTTATTTCGTATCAACATGACTCTGTTCATTTTTTTATCGTGTATCTCTGTATATCGTTCAACTAAACCTGTCACACCATCTGTTCCTAGGTCCTCCAAATGTATCATACTACCGAACTTAACTTCTGCAATTATTTTATAGATATTCAGGTCTAAATTACAGTTTCTTCCTTGAGAATACGGTTGTATTGTGAACTTGTTGCCTTCATTATCAAAAATGTTAACACAACTTCCCACCAATTCAGCCGTAGCTTGTAAAATTTCCATCTCCACATCATTTTCTCCTTTCTTTATTAAACCCACATATACTTCAACGTTATTGCCCCAAATTATCGTAAAATAGTCTTTGTTACAGTTAATATATTCCACCAGTCTTTCTCTGAATTTATATATGTCTTGCGATAAACGATATTTGCTGAGATGGTTTTTCAATTGATAGATTAACGAACGTATTAAGGAATTATCATTAAAAAATAAAATAGAATACTTAAACGACATTGCTTAGATGGAAGATGACAAAACAAAAAAAAACAAGAACAAAATAAAAATCACTGTTTTCTGACTGAGCAATATATTATGAATTTAAAACAAATCCACTTACCCCAATTATACCTTTATGCAACTTACCACCTGGGTCGTTGTTGATAACCTTATTCGCATAAAAATCAGTCAGACCTACAGCAATTTACCATCCGCACCTTGGTTAGTTACCGACTTACTCTCGTTGGTTTCTTCCGAAGTTCTAATTCAATCCTCTCGAAATGCACATCCCCATTTACCAACTGAACAACGACATACTACCCAACACTATTTTGTTTGCGACCACACGATCCAGCTTCCGTGATCAGCGCCGCTCGCTTTCCTTAAAATCAAGCTATTTCACCTTCTATCACAAGTTGAATCCGCCACCACTCATTTCCCTCTCTTCTCAGCAATTAGCAGACCGCACAAGATTTTCTCCTTTTTCCAGTCCTTCACACAGAACCGGCCAACTCAATTTCACCAACCCAGTCTTAACCCAAATCCTTCATCCTTACGACGTTTGCAGCAAATCCTTCGAACCACCGATTCTTTTCTTCAACCAAAAGATCGCAAAGTCTCCTTGTCAAAAAAAACAGCACTAGTCTACATAACGGTGGGAGAAGTTGCAAAACTCGATATTGAGCTAAAACTCAAAAACTGTTCTACTTAAAAATGTTTGAAGATTGGTTTCGAAATCAGCACTAAATTGTGCTTCAAAAATTTTGGTCGTTGACAGAAGTTCACGAATTTCGTTTTATTTGTTAAAATATTAAAATAAGGCAGATATGCAAAACGATAATACCCGAGTAGAGGAAAAGAGCTCAATAATAGCATATTTTGATATGGAGATCAAAAAGAGATATGGGTTTGATTGACATAAGAGATAAAATATCTGAAAATAAAATCAAAAATTTACTCCTGGAACATCATCAACATATCATATTTAGATTTTTTAAGATCTAATCAATAGCAGCGAGCTATTCGCTTGATCTTGAAATATCAAATTTTGATATTGTTCAGATATTCCAGGAACATTTATCAGATATTATTTTCAGATCTTTTATCTCTTATATCAATCAAATCAGTATCACATTTTGATCGTCAGTATTTCACCTCTACCCGGGTAGTATACTTCAAAATATATATATCAGGAAATCTAGCAATTTTCTAGATATTCTCGGCATAAGCTTTCCTATGTTGAATTTCACGGATAATCTGGATTCCCAGAGAATGCCATGGATTCACACATAGATTCTTAGGGTTCTTGGAGAATTTTTGGAGTTCTTGAAGTGTTGTTAGGATTTCAGAAGAATTCAAGATAACGGCTTCCGGTTTTTGAAAATCCTAGAAAAGCTTAGCCATATAGATATTTTCCGAGCGTAATATGGGGAACAGGCTCCTGCTCCACTATTTCCTCGCTTCACGCTCCTTAACCGTAGTGTGGCCAGCAAAAAAACACCCGTAGAAGGCAGGCAGGGTACCCGGGTACCCACGAAATGGAAATGATCATATCTCAGCGATTTTCCACCGATTTTAAAAGTTTTTGCCTCATTCACCTCAGAAACTCATTATCTATCGAGATCGTATTTGGTTGGACCGGTCCGATCACCATAGGTACCGGAAAATCCGGATTTCCGGATCCGTGTTTTTATACAATACAATATACGGGATTTTCGGTAGGTTAGTAGCAATTCCGGTACCAAGCATCGTAAAGTTGCTTTGGTATATTGTATATGACCGGCCTGGAATCATAAAACGTGTTGACTTTGAAACTGTGATTTCGGAACACGCTTCTCGTGAGGCCATGGTTGACCATAAACACTTTAAGGTATCCTAGCCTTAACAATGTGGGTTTCAATATGGTATAAGGACATGCTCCCAAAAATATGGATTTTCCGAAAACCACGGTGATTAGATCGGTCTAACCAAATATTTTCCCGATAGATGATGAGTTTCTGAATTGAATGAGCTAAAAATTTCCAAAATCGATGAAAAATTGACGGAGATATGATCATTTCAATTTCGTGGGTATCCGGGTACCCTGCCAGCCTTCCACGTAATAAAAAAATGCAGGAGCCCCTCCCCCTGCCCCTCTTCACTTTAAAATTTGTTCAACACCAGTAATAGATGTATATTCACGAGTTCTAAGATCTAACAGAGTTCCAACATCCTAGTCTCAATAACCATTAAAATATCGAGATTTGAAATTGAAAAAGGTACCCGGGTACCCTGCCGGCCACATAAGTGTTAATAAATAACACTTCTCACTATTTACTTTTCAATGCTCACTTCTCACTGATTACTTTGCACTCTCTCCTCACTCGGCACACTTCACTGCGCACTCTCCATAATTCACTATTTATGGCTGCTCACTTATCATTACTCACATCTCCGAGCTTGACACTGCTTACTTTCATTCCTTACTGCTTAATTTTTATTCCTCACTCTACATAGATTACTTTACACTCCTCACTCTTCATTGCTCTATCCTCAGGTATCAGTAGGTCGGCTTCAGAGGCACGTTCTCCTCCATTTGGGAAATTTGTACCATCAGTCGTACTTACCAAAGGGCTTGTCGATCAGCACATCTTCACATGTGCTTCCTTTTTATAGTGTGCCAATAAGTATCGAAGTGAGCACCATGTTTTTTCTCTGTTCTAAACATAACCGAACATGAACCGACCAATATTTGATCTATTGTGGTATATCCCGTATACTTTGTGTACTGCAGTTCATGCTACTTTATCACCATGGTATTTTGGTCCAAAGTACGTCCCACACAAAATGTATGGAACAAATTTCGCCGATGAAATATTTTCTTATCTTCCGATTATGAATATATAGCTCAAATATTAATCATTCTTGAAGAAAAATACGTACATGCAAGATTATCGAACTTCAAATTCGAGATTTTGACAGTCTAAATGAGATTTTGATTTTGCTTGGAACCACCAAGGCAGAGAGCTTTTTTTTTTAATTTGCATTCCAATAACACATGGTTGCTAAGTTTTTATTACACTGAAAATCAACTACTAAAATTGTGCCTCGTTGGGCAACAGAGGATGTAACATACATAGTCTCACGCTCACCCCTCCTCCTCCTTACAGATTTACAGTTCACTTCTCACTTTTCATTGGTAACTTCTCATTTTTCACTGCTACACACTCCTCATTACTCATTCCTCACTGCTCACTCATCACTTCTCAATTTTGGCTTCCCTTTCTCACTTCACTTCTCCTTACTTATCATTCCTTAGTATTCACTTCTTACTCCTCAAATCACGACACTCACTTCCCATCTCTCTCTTCTCACTCCTTACTACAACATCTCTTCACTTATCTTTCCACATTAGCCACTTAAAACTAATCACTCCTGCCGTCTCACTTATCTCTCCTCACTATGCCATATTCTTCACTGATTACTACTCACAGCTTATTCAAACTTCTCACGTTTCATTACGCATTCCACTATCTACGCTGCTTATTCCTCACTTCTCATTCTTCATCATTTATTGAACAGTCTTCAAGCGTATACGTTGAACATTAAACAGCCTTAAGAAAAAAATACCATGGGACAGCTTTTGATGATGAAATTAAACATGGGAACGCACCATCTTCACCGGTCTTGGGCGATGTTCCTCCGCGGGGTAACATTGATAGGCTTTCAATTACTTAAGCAATTGCCTACCTTTAGACGTTTTGCGCAGTTTAAAGAATATTATTCCTAAAATAACTCCAAAAGTACACCACTTGTAAGAATTTGAACAACATATTCTAAATCAGGGCCCCCAAATTTAGTAAGTACGGTTTTTTGAACACAAACGCACATTGTTAACTTAGGTGATCAATGTTACCCCAAATCAACAAAATCAAAAACTAGAAAAAAAAAGCCTATTTAAACATGTTTTTAAGTTTCACAATACTTTTTGAAGTAGCTTGATACATACTCAGGGGGTCAGTTCTAAAATATGAAACATGAATCGTTTGCTTAACCCTAAAAGGGATACCTTCATGGCCTCAGTTTCGTCACCTGGCTGAGTGTGTTCCATCAAAGACGAGCTCTGAAAGGCGCCTGGGGTCCAATGGACCCCAGGTATCCCTTTTAGGGTTAAATAAGTGAATTATTCAAGATCGAAAATTTTGATCAATGTTACCCCGGTTTACGGGTTTTTATGGCACAAATGTCCCAAATGTTGGATCGCGTGCCTCTAGAGCCGGCCTTCTGATGTTCTGACATCATCTGCCAAAGCTAATTTCTTTTAACTGAATCGAATCACTTTAAAACAATTAGCAATTGCAAGCGCGTTATCAGGCATCGGATTACTTAAAAAACAACGGTGTTAACTATAGTCGACGTTTCGAACGTTTATTCACTCATCTTCAGGGCAAAATTAAAGCTTCGTGTTGAGAACGTTCGGTTTCGGAGGTCTTACGAAACAAACTCGTCGTTATTCCCAATTGAAAATAAGCGCAAAGATTCAGTCTCCTTTTTCCTTGCAATAGTTCAACAACAGTATAACTTTTGTAACTTCTACAGTTTAGCTAATTTGACAGTGATAGGTTTTCTGAAAGTCACCTCGATGATTCTACACTTTTAATCTTCGATCTATCTCTCTATTCAAGGCTATCTGATAATTGAATGACAGATCTCTCATAGCTTCAATTAGCCACACGCGCACTACTCAAATTAGCCAGTAGACTGTTCAGTGGAAGTGTTAGCACTTAGTTTTAGGTCAAGTGGGTTCGAACATGGAGAATTTGAACGGCTTACAACAGCTTTCACCTAGGCACATCTAAACAGGTTGATTAACCCATATCCGCCCAAGGAAATGGTCGTTGTTGCCTTTCTTGATACACTAGTTTACGGCATTTTTGAACTCGGTAAGCTGATGATCGTTTTTGGTGTAGAATCATGCCCTGAGTTCGAAAACGCGAAGGAAAAAAATACAGTAGAGCGGAAATTTTTTCGACTTTCCATACAAGGTTGATGATTTGAAATCGATTTTTGTTCTATTTTTTACTGTAACTCGCCTACATATGGTATGTCAAATAAACGTTGAGAAAGAATTTTTATTTTTTTTTTCTTATTGAAAAAAAAAATACAATTCTTAATATATTTTTGGAATATTTGCTAAAATTTAAGGAGATCGTCCCCAAAACTCGCCAATATAGTGAACTTCATCAATCTGACGCAAAACCTGCATTCAGATGATCGAATTGTATTATATTCAGCTGTTAGTTTATGTAAAAAGTTTAAAATTTGGTTGAACAAAACACAAAATTTTTGAATTTTATTAAATTCAATATTTTAAAAAGTGGTTAAACTCGATATTGAGCTAAAACTCAAAAACTGTTCTACTTTAAATTTTTTGAAGCACGGTTTCGAAATCAGCGCTAAATTATGCTTCAAAAATTTTGGTCGTTGACGGAAGTTCACGACTTTCGTTTTATTTTGTAAACTAGTGATATCAAGTCGATGATGAGTCGCTATCGCTATCGTATCGCCGTCGTTGCATTTCGCTCTGTCTTTCGAACGTATTGTTCTTGTGATAATATAACGCAAAAATTGTAAAAGTGAATTTATTTGAGCAACATTGCCTGTTTCACTACGCCGTGTTGGGATTTTCTGGTTAAACTGCCTTTATACCCGATTATTTAGTGCAAGTTATTGCAAAATTCATTCGAAATGAAGAAGAATTGCCAGAAATGTTCTCTTGCCATCAATATACCGAAGATACCTACCTCTATACAGTGTGTGAAGGAAAGTGCGCCAAATCGTTTCACGCAGACTGTGTCGGTGTGACTGAAGATCAATTGTGTGCCTTCTCGAACAATATTGTTTGGATTTGCGATCCGTGCATGGTGTAATTCTGCCGATATCGAGAGCAAACCAACGCGGATGCTGCTACCTGCACTGAGGTGTCTCGTCCGTTAGAGGATGAACTTAATGATTTAAAGAGTACAGTGGCTGAAATCGTCCAAACCCTTGCAAAGGTGGTTCGGAGACAGGATCCAATTATGCAGTACCGTAAAATGGGGTAACTTTGATAGTTTTTCAGCGAATTTTCTGAATATTTTTCCATGTAACAGTATTTCCCCTAGTTTTATATTTTTAAAACAAGTACTGGGGTATCAGTTATCAATTGTAATTGAAAGATTCGATAATCTGAAATATTTTGGGTGACTTTCAGTTTTCCATATGAGCGAGAATCAGATTTTCATTTTGGGGTAACTTTGATAATGCCCTGAAAAACACATCAAATCTTAAAAAATAATCACAGATTGAAATCTCAGTAGTATGAACATGATGAGAGAAGCTTTGTGGAACATATCAGATAGAGTTTTTATATCAAAACATTGGTTTTTACTAAATTCTACATATAAAAATGTGTTAGTGGAGTACTAAGTAAAAAACACAGTGAATTTAGCTATCAAAAATCATTATTTTTGTAAAAAATACATTTAATGGTTTATCAACATATAATTACATGCTATTCATGGTGAGTTCTCTATTTTTTTTGGTTGTTCTTAATGTTTTATTAACAAATTTTGAACAACACAGATTTATCTACATGAAATTACAAGGGCATTGTATACTTTTAGGCGTTTATCAATGTATGGAGATTTATGTCACAATTTACAAAATTGCTTCCATTTCGTAAAAACACACTTCGTTCAGAGATTCAAGGACAGATTTGAAATCAACTATGATGATACTAATGAGAATAAGATTCCATTCATTGAAAAAATAGTTGTAACTGAGTCGTATAGCAGATTGTTTGAAGGGGTTGACAATTGACAAAAATATTACCAATTTTTATTTGTTGTCCAAAAAGTTGTATTTAAACTAGGTTTTAATGAAAATACGTCTAAGATGAACTTTCATATGTATAGAATTGATGTACGTTTGCCTTTTTCTTAACTCGTTGAAGGAATCATAGTTATAAGATAAACTATTCAATGCCTGTCGCACTATCAAAGTTACCCGCATTATCAAAGATACCCCGTTTTACGGTACCAGCATTCGACGCCCGTTTCTTCGCCTAAACTTCATGAAGGAAATAATATGACTAGGGTAAGTGTGCCGATCGTTGTGGTAATAAGGTAAATTCATTCAAAAAAATATGATCGTACCATCTAATGAACGGTTCCAAAACGTTAGTCGGTAGTTTTCTATCCATATTTGCTGGAAAAAATATGAAAACTATCGTTTCTCTCTGTTTTCGATCAATAATCGCATACCACAACAATAGGCACACTGTTCCTATTATGGAGGTAAAATTTAATTTCGGTTCCTAATGTTGCGGTATCCCATTGAAATCATATGGGATACCGCAACATTAGGAACACAGCAGCAGAAATATTAAGGAAAATATTTTTTTAAACTAGGTTTTTGGGCAAAGCTTAAGCACACAAAAAGTACAATCTTATAAATTAAGCATAATACATCTATTAAAAATGCCTTTTGGTAACATTTCAGTCGAAAAAGTGCTCAAATGCCACTACCGCAACATTAGGTACTACCACAACGAAGGGAACAATTACCCTACTGCACATCGAAACAAACCGATAATGATAGTGACGAGTTTTCTCTGTATTTAACGAACATTGACAGAAACACTACCGAAGAAGATATTAGTGTGATGGTATCACGCTCTCTAGATGCCCCGATATTGTCCTGTAAATATGTAGTGAAGCTTGTTTCGAAAAGAAAATGCACTAACACGATGGATTACATTTCTTTCAAAATCGTTTTGAATACAAAGGTAAAATCGTTAGCACTGAACGAATGTACTTGGCCAAAAGGAATAAATTTTCGTGAATTTGTAAGTCGTTCAAATGATACCTGGAAACCATGTTAATGTAGAATTTTTGTAGACTTTTTTGTTAACATCGGCGTAGTATATGCGTTTGTTTCTTTTTCGCTATGCTGTAATCTGTTATGATCCAAGTATTGAAAGTATTGCACATGATTATTAGAATATTTTATTTGAAGATTGAATGATTGTTTTGTTGTATTTGTTTAGTATGCTGCTATTGCACATCGTTGTAAAGCTTTTAGGAAGTATTATGAATTGTTTATCTTGTCGATGATTGATAAGTTTTTGTACGCTTTTTGTTATTATTTTTGTTGAATGCTATTTAGGTGTAAGTAGTTCAATAAGACCTAAACATGGTTAGTTGGGCATAATAAAGAAAAAAAAATAAAGAAATAAAGAAATCAAAGGAGCATTAGCTAATGCATACTACAGCTCAATGCGTTCAACATTGGAGGCGAGAGGCTTGAATAAATGCATAATAGAATGGATAATGGCTATGTTAAAGATCGGGAGATTTCTGCTGATCTTGGATGTGCGCAACTATCTGTTAGATCTATGAAGGGCTGTCCTCAACGCGGAGTGTTATCGCCCTTACTGTGGTCTTTGGTAGAGGTAGACTAACTCCTTAAAAAGCTAGCTGATCAACGTTTTGAGATCATTGGATATGCAGATGATGTGGCCATTATTGAGCATGGGAAATACGATCTCTAATTGAATACAATTTGCGCTCAAAATTACGCTAGAAAGGTGTAGGAAAGAGGGGTTAAACGTAAACCCCTTTAAAAACTACTATAGTTCCTTCCACTAAAGGAAGAAATTGAGTTTTTTTATTCCTCAACCACCTAACCTAATTTACAGCTCTTTTGTCCACTAGGGCACTGCGTAAGCGATTCTAATTGGCAGCTGCACTTACACTTTGTACAGCGCCTAAATGTACTCTATTCTTATTCTACTACCTTTGCACTTCTGTCACTTTTCTACCCTGTGTTTATTTCTTTGTCTTCGATATAAATCGTACAGACTGATACTGAAATTTTAACTTATAGGGTATCGCGCCACTTGAGCGGTGGCTTCTATATTCGTCTGTTTGCCACTATAACTCAGTCAATTTTGAACCAATTGACTTGAAATGTTGTACACGGGTAGATACTAATGTGGGTCATCGGAACCGTTTTCTCAGATCAAAGCTTTTTTGGTTCCGTTTCGGGTCCTGAGTATCTGTGCAAAATTTGAGCTTGATCGGTTGCGTCTACACTTTGCGCATTGCAATTGAAATTTGTAGGGGAAAATATACTTTTTTGCATTTTTGTCATAAGTTGAAAAAGTTTGTCTGAAACTTTTTAACCGATACTGTAAAATGATAGCCTAGGATGTTCTGAAAAACTTTGTTGAAGATCGCAAAGCGATCCGATGCTTGTGAAAATAGTTATAACCAACGAACCGCATGCATGTGTTTATGTTTTAACATGTAAAGGAATAACAATGGCAACAAAATCATGTTGTTTCGCCAAGCAATGCCGACGCTATAACTTTTTTCATGTGCATCAGAGCACTTCACGGTCTTCGACAAAGTTTTTCAGGACACCCTACCCGAGCAAAGGCGAATAACAAAATGATAACAAGTTCTGTTACCTGGTTATCATTTGTTTGATAACTGAGTTTGTTATCATTTAGGTTGAAGTAAGAGCCAACATAACAAAAATGATCATTCAAATTTACTTCTCGAATATCAACATGATAAGAAGTTAAGTTATCATTGAGTTCAAGTTGATAACTGATTGTGTTATACAATATTTTGTTCAACATTGCATTTAGTTATCAACATGAAAAAATACAGCTGATTGATAACTGGTTTTGTTATCAATTAGTTATCATTCAGAGCTATTTTATCGACGAAAATAGTAAAAATCTACTTTATCGACATCGTCAGCAATTGAAAAAAGTTTTTTATAATTCACAACACATGTTTTCAATTATTGCGCCCAGCGGGTCTCGAACCCTGATCGTGTGATTGCCGGGCGCAGCCGATAGCCCCTATACCAACGGGACTCAATGAGAGTGAGAGTCATTAAAAGCAACGCTTTCGTACAGCAGTCGCATTGAAGGTGGAGAGCGAAATCTATTTTTAGATTCGAGGTTCATCAGACTTTCAGTTTGGGGAAAACTTTGAAATATGCGTTTGGACAGATCGCAGTGTGCCGCGAGTGAAAACGGACGTGATTTTTTCTCGTGCTGTTTTTTTTTTACTGTCAATCTGGATTTTGGAGAAATTCGGCTGGTTACGGCGGAAATTTGTGCAACCAGTTCTTTTTATATTTGTCAACATGAATATGAAACTCAGCATTGCGGAGAACGTGCCTCTGGAGCTGACCTACTAATGACGTTCAGCACGAGTGCGATAGCTGTCCATTTTCGCGTTGGATTCCAATGGTTCCATCACCTTTGCCGACTTCAAAACTATAGATGATGCCCAGCTGGTGAAGACGATGCGGTATTTGAAGAACAACTGGATCGAGGAAACTACCATACAGACAACGAGGCACAGTTAAGCCGCTTCCGGACTTCAGAAGATGAAGATGACGAGGATTTTATTCAGCACTCGGGAATTAGAGTCAAATTTGGTGAGATCTATCTAATTTTACCTTTCAAAGTTTGTGTATTATAACATTGTACAATATTCATTTTTATATTTCGGGATTTACATACACGGGGAGGGGTAGCCTAAGGGAGTTAAAAGAACTGATGACCGGATTAAAGTTCGTGGAGTAGCCAGTCTTTTTTCATGAGATAGCAACTTTGTGTTGACTACCGAAGGAATTCAGCAATTTTAACTCACCCTGCTACAACAAACCATCAGGTAGATAATTCCCTTTCGGGAATGATTCTGCAGCCATAGGTAATCCTTGCGCTGATGGTGGGTACACTTTTATCATCATCATCATCATCATCAACTTTGAAATATGCGTTTGGAAACTGATAACATATTTTGTTATCATTTAGTATTTTTATGTTATCGCGATAGACCAAAATTATCGATAACTAAATTTGTTATCATCTGGTTATCATCAATTGCAAAATATGATAACAAATATAACAAAATGATAACACCAATAACACAGTTTATTATCTAAGTGATATCACTTTGTTATCCGCCTTTGCTCGGGTAGGCTATGTTTTCCTTTTATTTTTTTACTAAAATCTAAATTTGGCTTTGAATCTCTTGGAACGTGTTTCATTCATCAATGGCTTTTTCGTAGCTCTGATGAACATGGATCCCCATGCGATGCTTTATTGACACATTTGAGCAGTTTAGCTTTTGCCCAGTTGATGTTGTGGTTTGAACTGGGAAGGAGCGAAACTGCTCAAATGTGTCACATTTGAATGCATGGGAGTCCATGTTCATCAAAGGTACGAAAAAGCCATTGATGAATGAGGACGACCCGTCCATCGCATCGTGCCTCTTCGCCCTAGCAGACTTGACGATAGAGTCAATCTCTCTTCACGCCAATAGCTGTGAGGATGATCATTTCTCCATAGTGATGAGTCTTTTCAGTACGGCAAAAATAAAGAGGGTGACACCGCAATAGATAAAATTAATGGTCGCAGTGGTACTATGTCCCCAACAGGGAAAAAGCAACTCTCTCCTCACTTTGGACGTGTACGAATAACGTACGAGTACAACGCAGTCAGTCGGACATTGTCCTGTAGATGGGCTAGATCACGCCCGAAACCGGTCGACGTAAAGCTAATTTTTAATCTTTTCTTAACGATTGTAAGAACGATAAGTGTTATGTCTTGTCTCGCGTCGCGTGTTATGTGTGTTTTATAGTTCTTACGTTAGTGCAACTGTAAATAGTAAATTTCCCCAACAGGAGAGGGATGAAATTTTCACAGGAATTCCTCAGGAAGGAATTTCAAAAGGAACCCCTCAAGGAACTTCCAGAAGAATTTCAGGAAAAACTCCTGGAGAAATCTTGAAAGGAAATCATAGAGAAATTCCAAAAGATATCCCGTGAGGAGTTCCTGGAGCGATTCTAGATGGAACTTTTTGAGAAATCATGAATAAACTCCTGGAAGAATCTCAAAAGCAGCTATTTGTAAAATTTTAGAAAAGACTCCTAGTTCAATTTCTGAAGTAAACACGGAAGAAATTATTGAAGGAATTACGGAAGGAACTTCTGAATGAATCCCGAAAATAACTTTTGGGGAATCCCGGAACATATTCAGATAGAACTCCTGGAGAAATCGCAAATGTAATCAAATTGACATTCTTAACAAATTTTTAGTGAGCAAACTAATATCTTTGAAGGAGCTCCTAGGCTAATATGGTATTGAACTGTATTCTGAGCATCAACTTCCTGTTCTTCGGCATTAAGAAGAACGATGGGTGGTTTAGTGAGTCATTGGCTTTGGTGATAATCTCCTCTGGTTGCACCTATGGTCTTGATGTTGGCGATCTGAACCTGGCAGTCGCCAATGTATTTTTTTTTTCTTTCTATATTAACGAGATTTTTAGCCCTAGGCTAGTTCATCTCGGGACCCATGCTTTACTTCCCTTCCGAAAGAAGAACTCACATTTTACGAGTTTGTCGGGAATGGGATTCGATCCCAGTTCCTCGCGTGATAGTCACGTGCTTTAACCATCACACCAGATCCGCTCCACAGTCGGCAATGTTTTGTTGCTACATATTGTTATTTTTTCATAATATTCGTTAAACATATGAGTTAAAATAAATAGAAATCAGAACTAAGTTTCGAGTTTTTTTTTTCGTTACTTGCTTTTGGACATGAAAATGTTGTAAAGGGCGGGGTGGGGGTGGGTGTTTTAACAAGCTACGTCATTAATAGGGGGGGGGGGGTATCCAAATTTGTGACGAAATGCTACGAGGGGGAGGGGGTATTGAAAATCGCTTTAAAAAAGCTACGTTATTTATAGACGCACGCTCGACTGTGCGAATCTCGGCAAAAGAATGCAAATTAGCCGAGCTCAACAGAGTGTCTAAGAGAATCTCTCCAGGAGTTCAATCTGAATCCCTTCAGGAATACTTCAAGAATTATCTTTGGGAGGATTTCCAAGAGTTCTTTTAAAAGTTTTTTCAGGACATCTTTTAATTTTTTTTCAAAAGTTCTTTCAAAAATTTCTCTTGGGGTTTTTCCAACAATTTCCAGGATTTTCTCAAATTATTCCTTCTAGAGTTTTAAATTTCGGGAATTTCTGAAGGAGATTCTTCGAGGAACCGGAGTTTTCTCGAGTATTCCTGAAAGACTTCCTACGGTAATTCCTCCAAGAATTCTCGAGGATTCTTAATTGAACTCCTGAAGAAAGCTCCAAAGGTACTTCTGGATGAATTCCCAATTAAATTTAGAGGAGGAGTAGAGGAAATTTTCAAAAAAAAAAGTCCTGGGGAAATTCACGATGGAGCTCCGAGAGGGATTCCTAAAGGAATTCTTCAATGGATTTCTCACGGAGCTTTTCAAAGTTTTCAAAAAACTTCTAGCAAAATTTTCCTTAGTGAACTCGGCGTAACCATCATTGTATGGTGTATCTGAAAGCGTGATAATGTATTTGAGCATTAATCCGTAATCCGCTATTACACCAACAATAAACAAAAACTCCCTAGATTCAAAAAGTCAGTTTGAAAGCTAAGGAAGCCAACTACTACATGGCGACCGTGACAGGTCTCGAACCTGCAATCTTCGGAAGAGACTCCTGCTATGAGAACCCCAGAAGCATTTTTCTCAAAAGTGTTGCAGCAGCAACATTTCTGACATGAAATCATTGTGTCTAACGAACAGTTTGAAGTTGCGAACCAGCAACAGCATCAGCGATCGAATTCTGAGTAAAATTTCAAATTAGGCCGTTACAAATATTTATTTCACTTTTTGTCCCACCACTCTTTGACGGGTCGAGGGGGGCGGATAAAAATAATAAAGCATTTAATTTGAAAAATATTAAAAACTCTTCGGATTTGTTAAAGAATTTTGAGCAAGACCCGAAGTTTTGCTAAATATTTTTTTATCTGCCCCCTCAAAATGCAAAATCCAGCCAAAAATTGTTGAAGGGGGGGGGGAGACAAAAAGTCAAAATAAAATTTGTATTCGCAAATAATCTATAATTATATCGAACACATCAGCGGCTTCTGTAAACCTTTTATTTGCCAAAAGGGTCTTAATGTATTTGCCAGAACTCAGTCTTGCTGAAATCCCTTTCCTCTATGCATCAGTTGTAGCTTTCCGGTTGAAGAGTTCCGATGTAAAATTTGATTATTTCCAACACGTTCTTATTTACGGGCGACGAAACCATTTCAAACGATTTACCTCAGGTAATTCAACCCGACAAAGTGCCGATTGTAATTGATTTTCCGTTTTCTGTGGTTTCCCATGCCAGGTTCGAGTCGCTAACCAACGGGCAGCCACTGGTCGATACGCAGGGCAACACGATACAGAACTTCCGGGCCATCGATACGGACGGGGGCGACTTCGGGATTGTCAGCTTTAGCCTGCAAAGCCAAGACGGTATGCGAAGTAAGGGGGGTAGTGCTCTCATGGGGCATGGGCCAAATTGATTTATTTCCTGAATCTGCAGTTTCGTTTCGACTGCCATCTGTTGTACATGATTTCTTACCTTTCCGTTTCTGCATTTTGTTCGTTCCCAGCTTCCCAGGAACCCCAGGATCATGTGTTCTTCCAGCTAACGACAATCGACAAGCATACGGCGAGACTGGAGCTGGCCAACGCCGGTGCAATCCAAGCTCGGTCCTATCGGGTAAGTGCACTTGGCTTTAGATATCGTCAATTTCAATTGCAGGTGATGCCTTGCCAGGGATGGGGATTGGCTGGATTACAGTTGTGTTAAGGTGACATACTTTATACTGTATTGAGAGAGAGAGTCCCTATGGAAGACTAGCCATGGACAAGCTTTAATAGATGTCACGTTCACGTGACTTTTATCGCTTCTGAATGGCAATGTATGTGACCTGAAAGTACAAGATTGAAGCATCGTTGCTCACCCTGATATCTGCTGAATTGACATAGAATTGAATTATCTTTGAGGTAAAATTCTTTTCATGATCGCTGTTCCTGCTTCAGCTACACTGGAATTTGGTCTGCCTCATTAGATTTGTGCTCGTCAGAGCACTATCGCATGCATTTATTCATTTATTATAATAGAAAGAGATTTTAATCGAAATAAGTGATAAAATACCAAAACCTTTCCCAACATTTCTCTCTTCCCCTTCCCCTAGGTAACTGTCCACGCCACCGACGGCGGCGGAAGATCATCCGAACCGGTTAATATAATAATCGCTTTCATCAACATGACCGGCGAACCGGAATTCCAGCCGGAGGATTCACCCTGGGACACTGATTTCACAGGTAAGTTTGGAAAACAACCGCTCAGTCTCTCTCCCCTCCCACCCTTTCGTTGTTCCGACAACAAAACAAACGGACGCCGAAGGCCATTCGAAGAGCATAAATTACGTGACGCACCACTGAAAACTTGCTATACCGAGGGTCGCGGTAATAATGCCACCGTAAATTACCATACTCGCGCATAGCTTCTTTAGAAGTTGAACAAACCTCTGGAACGAACCGAATAATTTGTAAACCGCACAGTGGTTACCCGAGTAAATTTGTTGAAAATTTGAAATTCAGTGGATGGCTTTAAAATTCACAGTTTTAAGCAGCGTATAAGAAAATTTAAAATTTGTTGATTTGCAGAATTAATACGAGAATCCTGAAAAGATTCTGTCGAGAACCCTGCAAGGATTCAGACAATAATCCTGCATGGATTCTGATCAAAATCCTGTCAAGAACCCTGAAAGAATTCTGGCGAGAATCCTGAAAGGATTCTGACGAGTATCTCGACTGGATTCTGACGAGAATCCTGACGAGAATCCTAATTGGATGCTGAAAAGAATCCTGAAAGGATTCTGAAGATAACCCTGGCAGGATTCTAACTAGATCCCTGACAGGAATCTGACGACAATCCTGAAAGGATTCTGTCGAGAATCCTGAAAGGATTCTGTCGAGAATCCTGAAAGGATTCTGTCGAGAATCCTGAAAGGATTCTGTCGAGAATCCTGAAAGGATTCTGTCGAGAATCCTGAAAGGATTCTGTCGAGAATCCTGAAAGGATTCTGTCGAGAATCCTGAAAGGATTCTGTCGAGAATCCTGAAAGGATTCTGTCGAGAATCCTGAAAGGATTCTGTCGAGAATCCTGAAAGGATTCTGCCGAGAATCCTGAAAGGATTCTGTCGAGAATCCTGAAAGGATTCTGTCGAGAATCCTGAAAGGATTCTGTCGAGAATCCTGAAAGGATTCTGACGAGAATCCTGAAAGGATTCTGACGAGAATCCTGAAAGGATTCTGACGAGAATCCTGAAAGGATTCTGACGAAAATCCTGAAAGAATTCTGACGAGAATCCTGAAAGGATTCTGACGAGAATCCTGAAAGGATTCTGACGAGAATCCTGAAAGGATTCTGACGAGAATCCTGAAAGAATTCTGACGAGAATCCAGAAAGGATTCTGTCGAGAATCCTGAAAGGATTCTGTCGAGAATCCTGAAAGGATTCTGTCGAGAATCCTGAAAGGATTCTGTCGAGAATCCTGAAAGGATTCTGTCGAGAATCCTGAAAGGATTCTGTCGAGAATCCTGAAAGGATTCTGTCGAGAATCCTGAAAGGATTCTGTCGAGAATCCTGAAAGGATTCTGTCGAGAATCCTGAAAGGATTCTGTCGAGAATCCTGAAAGGATTCTGTCGAGAATCCTGAAAGGATTCTGTCGAGAATCCTGAAAGGATTCTGTCGAGAATCCTGAAAGGATTCTGTCGAGAATCCTGAAAGGATTCTGTCGAGAATCCTGAAAGGATTCTGTCGAGAATCCTGAAAGGATTCTGTCGAGAATCCTGAAAGGATTCTGTCGAGAATCCTGAAAGGATTCTGTCGAGAATCCTGAAAGGATTCTGTCGAGAATCCTGAAAGGATTCTGTCGAGAATCCTGAAAGGATTCTGTCGAGAATCCTGAAAGGATTCTGTCGAGAATCCTGAAAGGATTCTGTCGAGAATCCTGAAAGGATTCTGTCGAGAATCCTGAAAGGATTCTGTCGAGAATCCTGAAAGGATTCTGTCGAGAATCCTGAAAGGATTCTGTCGAGAATCCTGAAAGGATTCTGTCGAGAATCCTGAAAGGATTCTGTCGAGAATCCTGAAAGGATTCTGTCGAGAATCCTGAAAGGATTCTGTCGAGAATCCTGAAAGGATTCTGTCGAGAATCCTGAAAGGATTCTGTCGAGAATCCTGAAACGATTCTGTCGAGAATCCTGAAACGATTCTGTCGAGAATCCTGAAACGATTCTGTCGAGAATCCTGAAAGGATTCTGTCGAGAATCCTGAAAGGATTCTGTCGAGAATCCTGAAAGGATTCTGTCGAGAATCCTGAAAGGATTCTGTCGAGAATCCTGAAAGGATTCTGTCGAGAATCCTGAAAGGATTCTGACGAGAATCCTGAAACGATTCTGACGAGAATCCTGAAAGAATTCTGACGAGAATCCTGAAAGGATTCTGACGAGAATCCTGAAAGGATTCTGTCGAGAATCCTGAAAGGATTCTGTCGAGAATCCTGAAAGGATTCTGTCGAGAATCCTGAAAGGATTCCCAGACAACCAATTTGCACGTATAATGAAGTTTATGTTCATGTTATACGTACTTTTATGCGGTAAAGTTACATCGCATAAGATGCAGTAAAAGTGCCTTATGCGTACAAAAGTGGAGGCGCTATACGTGCATTGACGGGAAAATAATGGCGCCATATGACTTGAAGCGATATCTTATACGATGTACGGTATGCACTATTGCGACGTAATATAGCATCTTATACGACTTAAAAATATTCGAAATAAAAAAATCTTGTCACCTAAGTATCGAACTAATAACCTTTGGATTATCTAGCCGCACTTCACACTTAGCACCAAACACTACTTTTGAAACACACTGATTAAATGTAATGACATTCTAACTCACCTCAGTGCACTTGGTTTCCGTGCGCTGTACGTGTTCGGCAGGCTCTATGGAAATCAATATGATGTAGCATGATTTCCCGCACAGTTATCACTACTCCTCTCTTGCTAGCACTACCCATTGTTAATTATAAGGTCAACAAAACAAAAATGATGACTTTGTAACTTGTTTTGTAACCATAATGATGACTTTTCACTTTCTTTTAAATTTTTTGGCACTCCAACAGCACCTCTTTAATTGTTATCACATATCACATCGCAATATGCCAACGTTAACGATTCTAGCTTATGCGAGTTTGTATGTACATTTGAACGAGTTTATTTTCACTTTTATGCGATTTAGTTTGTACACCAATGCGAGTTAAACTGATACAATTAGAAAAGCACCAAGCGAAGTCGTATAATCATCGCAGTACGCAATTATGCGAATTCAATTAACACTTTGCGAGTTCACTCGAACGCTTTTGCGAATAAGCAAAGTTCGTCGCAACAAAACATCGGAATATCGTCTACTACGATGTAGTCATGCATTATAAAAGTTAATTTGCACTCTTATATGATTTTACCAGATACATCGCAGTAAGTTCAAAAAATAAAATCATATGCGATGAAAATTGTCCCTCAGCCGTACATATATGCGATAGTGACTTAAAATAGTTCTTTATACGATGTACAGCGTGCATCCTTATGCGATTCCTGGTTTTCTGGGTTCTGTCGAGAATCCTGAAAGGATTCTGTCGAGAATCCTGAAAGGATTCTGTCGAGAATCCTGAAAGGATTCTGTCGAGAATCCTGAAAGGATTCTGTCGAGAATCCTGAAAGGATTCTGTCGAGAATCCTGAAAGGATTCTGTCGAGAATCCTGAAAGGATTCTGTCGAGAATCCTGAAAGGATTCTGTCGAGAATCCTGAAAGGATTCTGTCGAGAATCCTGAAAGGATTCTGTCGAGAATCCTGAAAGGATTCTGTCGAGAATCCTGAAAGGATTCTGTCGAGAATCCTGAATGGATTCTGTCGAGAATCCTGAATGGATTCTGTCGAGAATCCTGAAACGATTCTGTCGAGAATCCTGAATGGATTCTGTCGAGAATCCTGAATGGATTCTGTCGAGAATCCTGAAAGGATTCTGTCGAGAATCCTGAAAGGATTCTGTCGAGAATCCTGAAAGGATTCTGTCGAGAATCCTGAAAGGATTCTGTCGAGAATCCTGAAAGGATTCTGTCGAGAATCCTGAAAGGATTCTGTCGAGAATCCTGAAAGGATTCTGTCGAGAATCCTGAAAGGATTCTGTCGAGAATCCTGAAAGGATTCTGTCGAGAATCCTGAAAGGATTCTGTCGAGAATCCTGAAAGGATTCTGTCGAGAATCCTGAAAGGATTCTGTCGAGAATCCTGAAAGGATTCTGTCGAGAATCCTGAAAGGATTCTGTCGAGAATCCTGAAAGGATTCTGTCGAGAATCCTGAAAGGATTCTGTCGAGAATCCTGAAAGGATTCTGTCGAGAATCCTGAAAGGATTCTGTCGAGAATCCTGAAAGGATTCTGTCGAGAATCCTGAAAGGATTCTGTCGAGAATCCTGAAAGGATTCTGTCGAGAATCCTGAAAGGATTCTGTCGAGAATCCTGAAAGGATTCTGTCGAGAATCCTGAAAGGATTCTGTCGAGAATCCTGAAAGGATTCTGTCGAGAATCCTGAAAGGATTCTGTCGAGAATCCTGAAAGGATTCTGTCGAGAATCCTGAAAGGATTCTGTCGAGAATCCTGAAAGGATTCTGTCGAGAATCCTGAAAGGATTCTGTCGAGAATCCTGAAAGGATTCTGTCGAGAATCCTGAAAGGATTCTGTCGAGAATCCTGAAAGGATTCTGTCGAGAATCCTGAAAGGATTCTGTCGAGAATCCTGAAAGGATTCTGTCGAGAATCCTGAAAGGATTCTGTCGAGAATCCTGAAAGGATTCTGTCGAGAATCCTGAAAGGATTCTGTCGAGAATCCTGAAAGGATTCTGTCGAGAATCCTGAAAGGATTCTGTCGAGAATCCTGAAAGGATTCTGTCGAGAATCCTGAAAGGATTCTGTCGAGAATCCTGAAAGGATTCTGTCGAGAATCCTGAAAGGATTCTGTCGAGAATCCTGAAAGGATTCTGTCGAGAATCCTGAAAGGATTCTGTCGAGAATCCTGAAAGGATTCTGTCGAGAATCCTGAAAGGATTCTGTCGAGAATCCTGAAAGGATTCTGTCGAGAATCCTGAAAGGATTCTGTCGAGAATCCTGAAAGGATTCTGTCGAGAATCCTGAAAGGATTCTGTCGAGAATCCTGAAAGGATTCTGTCGAGAATCCTGAAAGGATTCTGTCGAGAATCCTGAAAGGATTCTGTCGAGAATCCTGAAAGGATTCTGTCGAGAATCCTGAAAGGATTCTGTCGAGAATCCTGAAAGGATTCTGTCGAGAATCCTGAAAGGATTCTGTCGAGAATCCTGAAAGGATTCTGTCGAGAATCCTGAAAGGATTCTGTCGAGAATCCTGAAAGGATTCTGTCGAGAATCCTGAAAGGATTCTGTCGAGAATCCTGAAAGGATTCTGTCGAGAATCCTGAAAGGATTCTGTCGAGAATCCTGAAAGGATTCTGTCGAGAATCCTGAAAGGATTCTGTCGAGAATCCTGAAAGGATTCTGTCGAGAATCCTGAAAGGATTCTGTCGAGAATCCTGAAAGGATTCTGTCGAGAATCCTGAAAGGATTCTGTCGAGAATCCTGAAAGGATTCTGTCGAGAATCCTGAAAGGATTCTGTCGAGAATCCTGAAAGGATTCTGTCGAGAATCCTGAAAGGATTCTGTCGAGAATCCTGAAAGGATTCTGTCGAGAATCCTGAAAGGATTCTGTCGAGAATCCTGAAAGGATTCTGTCGAGAATCCTGAAAGGATTCTGTCGAGAATCCTGAAAGGATTCTGTCGAGAATCCTGAAAGGATTCTGTCGAGAATCCTGAAAGGATTCTGTCGAGAATCCTGAAAGGATTCTGTCGAGAATCCTGAAAGGATTCTGTCGAGAATCCTGAAAGGATTCTGTCGAGAATCCTGAAAGGATTCTGTCGAGAATCCTGAAAGGATTCTGTCGAGAATCCTGAAAGGATTCTGTCGAGAATCCTGAAAGGATTCTGTCGAGAATCCTGAAAGGATTCTGTCGAGAATCCTGAAAGGATTCTGTCGAGAATCCTGAAAGGATTCTGTCGAGAATCCTGAAAGGATTCTGTCGAGAATCCTGAAAGGATTCTGTCGAGAATCCTGAAAGGATTCTGTCGAGAATCCTGAAAGGATTCTGTCGAGAATCCTGAAAGGATTCTGTCGAGAATCCTGAAAGGATTCTGTCGAGAATCCTGAAAGGATTCTGTCGAGAATCCTGAAAGGATTCTGTCGAGAATCCTGAAAGGATTCTGTCGAGAATCCTGAAAGGATTCTGTCGAGAATCCTGAAAGGATTCTGTCGAGAATCCTGAAAGGATTCTGTCGAGAATCCTGAAAGGATTCTGTCGAGAATCCTGAAAGGATTCTGTCGAGAATCCTGAAAGGATTCTGTCGAGAATCCTGAAAGGATTCTGTCGAGAATCCTGAAAGGATTCTGTCGAGAATCCTGAAAGGATTCTGTCGAGAATCCTGAAAGGATTCTGTCGAGAATCCTGAAAGGATTCTGTCGAGAATCCTGAAAGGATTCTGTCGAGAATCCTGAAAGGATTCTGTCGAGAATCCTGAAAGGATTCTGTCGAGAATCCTGAAAGGATTCTGTCGAGAATCCTGAAAGGATTCTGTCGAGAATCCTGAAAGGATTCTGTCGAGAATCCTGAAAGGATTCTGTCCGAGAATCCTGAAAGATTCTGTCGAGAATCCTGAAAGGATTCTGTCGAGAATCCTGAAAGGATTCTGTCGAGAATCCTGAAAGGATTCTGTCGAGAATCCTGAAAGGATTCTGTCGAGAATCCTGAAAGGATTCTGTCGAGAATCCTGAAAGGATTCTGTCGAGAATCCTGAAAGGATTCTGTCGAGAATCCTGAAAGGATTCTGTCGAGAATCCTGAAAGGATTCTGTCGAGAATCCTGAAAGGATTCTGTCGAGAATCCTGAAAGGATTCTGTCGAGAATCCTGAAAGGATTCTGTCGAGAATCCTGAAAGGATTCTGTCGAGAATCCTGAAAGGATTCTGTCGAGAATCCTGAAAGGATTCTGTCGAGAATCCTGAAAGGATTCTGTCGAGAATCCTGAAAGGATTCTGTCGAGAATCCTGAAAGGATTCTGTCGAGAATCCTGAAAGGATTCTGTCGAGAATCCTGAAAGGATTCTGTCGAGAATCCTGAAAGGATTCTGTCGAGAATCCTGAAAGGATTCTGTCGAGAATCCTGAAAGGATTCTGTCGAGAATCCTGAAAGGATTCTGTCGAGAATCCTGAAAGGATTCTGTCGAGAATCCTGAAAGGATTCTGTCGAGAATCCTGAAGGATTCTGTCGAGAATCCTGAAAGGATTCTGTCGAGAATCCTGAAAGGATTCTGTCGAGAATCCTGAAAGGATTCTGTCGAGAATCCTGAAAGGATTCTGTCGAGAATCCTGAAAGGATTCTGTCGAGAATCCTGAAAGGATTCTGTCGAGAATCCTGAAAGGATTCTGTCGAGAATCCTGAAAGGATTCTGTCGAGAATCCTGAAAGGATTCTGTCGAGAATCCTGAAAGGATTCTGTCGAGAATCCTGAAAGGATTCTGTCGAGAATCCTGAAAGGATTCTGTCGAGAATCCTGAAAGGATTCTGTCGAGAATCCTGAAAGGATTCTGTCGAGAATCCTGAAAGGATTCTGTCGAGAATCCTGAAAGGATTCTGTCGAGAATCCTGAAAGGATTCTGTCGAGAATCCTGAAAGGATTCTGTCGAGAATCCTGAAAGGATTCTGTCGAGAATCCTGAAAGGATTCTGTCGAGAATCCTGAAAGGATTCTGTCGAGAATCCTGAAAGGATTCTGTCGAGAATCCTGAAAGGATTCTGTCGAGAATCCTGAAAGGATTCTGTCGAGAATCCTGAAAGGATTCTGTCGAGAATCCTGAAAGGATTCTGTCGAGAATCCTGAAAGGATTCTGTCGAGAATCCTGAAAGGATTCTGTCGAGAATCCTGAAAGGATTCTGTCGAGAATCCTGAAAGGATTCTGTCGAGAATCCTGAAAGGATTCTGTCGAGAATCCTGAAAGGATTCTGTCGAGAATCCTGAAAGGATTCTGTCGAGAATCCTGAAAGGATTCTGTCGAGAATCCTGAAAGGATTCTGTCGAGATCCTGAAAGGATTCTGTCGAGAATCCTGAAAGGATTCTGTCGAGAATCCTGAAAGGATTCTGTCGAGAATCCTGAAAGGATTCTGTCGAGAATCCTGAAAGGATTCTGTCGAGAATCCTGAAAGGATTCTGTCGAGAATCCTGAAAGGATTCTGTCGAGAATCCTGAAAGGATTCTGTCGAGAATCCTGAAAGGATTCTGTCGAGAATCCTGAAAGGATTCTGACGAGAATCCTGAAAGGATTCTGACGAGAATCCTGAAAGGATTCTGACGAGAATCCTGAAAGGATTCTGACGAGAATCCTGAAAGGATTCTGACGAGAATCCTGAAAGGATTCTGACGAGAATCCTGAAAGGATTCTGACGAGAATCCTGAAAGGATTCTGACGAGAATCCTGAAAGGATTCTGACGAGAATCCTGAAAGGATTCTGACGAGAATCCTGAAAGGATTCTGACGAGAATCCTGAAAGGATTCTGACGAGAATCCTGAAAGGATTCTGACGAGAATCCTGAAAGGATTCTGACGAGAATCCTGAAAGGATTCTGACGAGAATCCTGAAAGGATTCTGACGAGAATCCTGAAAGGATTCTGACGAGAATCCTGAAAGGATTCTGACGAGAATCCTGAAAGGATTCTGACGAGAATCCTGAAAGGATTCTGACGAGAATCCTGAAAGGATTCTGACGAGAATCCTGAAAGGATTTGAGAGAACCTGAAAGGATTCTGATGAGAATCCTGAAAGGATTCTGACGAGAATCCTGAAAGGATTCTGACGAGAATCCTGAAAGGATTCTGACGAGAATCCTGAAAGGATTCTGTCGAGAATCCTGAAAGGATTCTGTCGAGAATCCTGAAACGATTCTGTCGAGAATCCTGAAACGATTCTGTCGAGAATCCTGAAAGGATTCTGTCGAGAATCCTGAAAGGATTCTGTCGAGAATCCTGAAAGGATTCTGTCGAGAATCCTGAAAGGATTCTGTCGAGAATCCTGAAAGGATTCTGTCGAGAATCCTGAAAGGATTCTGTCGAGAATCCTGAAAGGATTTTTTCAAGAATCCTGAAAGGATTCTGTAAAGAATCCTGAAAGGATTCTGACGAGAATCCTGAAAGGATTCTGACGAGAATCCTGAAAGGATTCTGACGAGAATCCTGAAAGGATTCTGACGAGAATCCTGAAAGGATTCTGACGAGAATCCTGAAAGGATTCTGACGAGAATCCTGAAAGGATTCTGACGAGAATCCTGAAAGGATTCTGACGAGAATCCTGAAACGGATTCTGACGAGAATCCTGAAAGGATTCTGTCGAGAATCCTGAAAGCGATTCTGTCGAGAATCCTGAAACGATTCTGTCGAGAATCCTGAAACGATTCTGTCGAGAATCAAAAGGATTCTGTCGAGAATCCTGAAAGGATTCTGTCGAGAATCCTGAAAGGATTCTGTCGAGAATCCTGAAAGGATTCTGTCGAGAATCCTGAAAGGATTCTGTCGAGAATCCTGAAAGGATTCTGTCGAGAATCCTGAAAGGATTTTTTCAAGAATCCTGAAAGGATTCTGTAAAGAATCCTGAAAGGATTCTGTAAAGAATCCTGAAAGGATTCTGTAAAGAATCCTGAAAGGATTCTGTCAAGAATCCTGAAAGGATTCTGTCAAGAATCTTGAAAGGATTCTGTCAAGAATCCTGAAAGGATTCTGTCAAGAATCCTGAAAGGATTCTGTCAAGAATCCTGAAAGGATTCTGTCAAGAATCCTGAAAGGATTCTGTCAAGAATCCTGAAAGGATTCTGTCAAGAATCCTGAAAGGATTCTGTCAAGAATCCTGAAAGGATTCTGTCAAGAATCCTGAAAGGATTCTGTAAAGAATCCTGAAAGGATTCTGTAAAGAATCCTGAAAGGATTCTGTCAAGAATCCTGAAAGGATTCTGTCAAGAATCCTGAAAGGATTCTGTCAAGAATCCTGAAAGGATTCTGTCAAGAATCCTGAAAGGATTCTGTCAAGAATCCTGAAAGGATTCTGTCAAGAATCCTGAAAGGATTCTGTCAAGAATCCTGAAAGGATTCTGTCAAGAATCCTGAAAGGATTCTGTCAAGAATCCTGAAAGGATTCTGTCAAGAATCCTGAAAGGATTCTGTCAAGAATCCTGAAAGGATTCTGTCAAGAATCCTGAAAGGATTCTGTCAAGAATCCTGAAAGGATTCTGTCAAGAATCCTGAAAGGATTCTGTCAAGAATCCTGAAAGGATTCTGTCAAGAATCCTGAAAGGATTCTGTCAAGAATCCTGAAAGGATTCTGTCAAGAATCCTGAAAGGATTCTGTCAAGAATCCTGAAAGGATTCTGTCAAGAATCCTGAAAGGATTCTGTCAAGAATCCTGAAAGGATTCTGTCAAGAATCCTGAAAGGATTCTGTCAAGAATCCTGAAAGGATTCTGTCAAGAATCCTGAAAGGATTCTGTCAAGAATCCTGAAAGGATTCTGTCAAGAATCCTGAAAGGATTCTGTCAAGAATCCTGAAAGGATTCTGTCAAGAATCCTGAAAGGATTCTGTCAAGAATCCTGAAAGGATTCTGTCAAGAATCCTGAAAGGATTCTGTCAAGAATCCTGAAAAGATTCTGTCAAGAATCCTGAAAGGATTCTGTCAAGAATCCTGAAAGGATTCTGTCAAGAATCCTGAAAGGATTCTGTCAAGAATCCTGAAAGGATTCTGTCAAGAATCCTGAAAGGATTCTGTCAAGAATCCTGAAAGGATTCTGTCAAGAATCCTGAAAGGATTCTGTCAAGAATCCTGAAAGGATTCTGTCAAGAATCCTGAAAGGATTCTGTCAAGAATCCTGAAAGGATTCTGTCAAGAATCCTGAAAGGATTCTGTCAAGAATCCTGAAAGGATTCTGTCAAGAATCCTGAAAGGATTCTGTCAAGAATCCTGAAAGGATTCTGTCAAGGATCCTGAAAGGATTCTGTCAAGGATCCTCAAAGGATTCTGTTAAGAATCCTCAAAGGATTCTGTCAAGGATCCTCAAAGGATTCTGTCAGTATCCACAAACGAGTCTCGACAGAATCCTCTCTTGATTCTTGACAGAATCCTCTCAGGTCGATTCTATAACATTTACCCGAAAACCATTTACCCGAAAGACATTTACCCGAAAACCATTTACCCGAATGTAACATATACCCGAATGCCAAATACCCGAATGCGACATTTACCCGAACGCGACATTTACCCGAATGCGACACATACCCGAATGCGACATTTACCCGAAAAGTTTATTACTTTGCATAAATTATGATTTTGTGAGTAAAGTTCATTTGTTTTATTCAATGCAAAAAATGCATGTATTATTTTGTATTGCGGCTCAGACAAATATTTTTAATGTCGAATTCCTCAAAAACAAATTTCAATTTTCTCTGAAATGATCCGCGATAGGAATTCTCAGGGCAAACACCTGAACAAAACTAATCACTGCAGCTTGATATTTTTTGTGTTTGCTGTTGGCATTCCCTCTAGAGATTTACCCTTCTTTGATTCATAAGCAGTGCTTTCGATAAGCAAAGAACAGTTTATGATTTAAAGAAGAGAAAAACTCTATTTGTAGGCCGAATGGTCATTAGATCGAATCGATTAGAGAACAGCCCTTGGCAAATCAACATATCATTAGAAAAAAAACTTTGATAAAAAAGTTTGCAATTTGTTCACGATACAGAACATCTTGTAAATTCTTAGGTGTAGACTTGGAATCCATCACTCAATCCTGTAAAAATGTAATTTAGAAGAACATCCTATCATCGAAAGAAGAAAAAACTCATATACAGTTAGTAGTTCGAACGCCAATAAAATATGCAGCAGTACAACTCGAAAGAACAGCTTTTGAAGAAAAGAAGGAAAAATCTCCGAAGGATAGGAATATTTTGGCCACCAAACAACTTAGTGAAGTTAACACTATTTCTGTAAAAGAAACTCTACCAAATTACCCCCAATGCCACGGCCCGAAATCCATAACCCCGAATAGGCCTTTATCTCAAAAGCCATTACCCCGAATGGGTCATTACCCCATTATAGGTAGAGAAATGGATAGTACACACTTAAATTAAATCGCCGACCTCAGCAAATGGATTGCCGAGAATCCAACAGCCGAGAATCCGGTAATAATTTTCACTGAATCTCGGTAAAAGTTTTACCGAGATGTCGTTAAAACTTTGCCGAGATCTCGGTAATCCAACTTTTTACCGAGATCTCGGCAAAGTTCACCGAGACTCGGTAATGGTTTACCGAAATCTCGGTAAAAATTTTACCGAGAATCAGTAAATATTTTACCGAGATATCAGCTGTTGGATTCTCGGTAAACCGTTTACCGAGATCAATTTCTGAATTTAAGTGTGTAAGCCCAGCATACTAATCGAGTGGTCATTAGGCCGAAAAAATGATAGATCAATCGATTAGCAGGCCTCGAAAGAACAGTCTATTCTAAAAAAAAAATAAAATATCTGATCAAGTTGCTAATTTGGCCACCATTTAATTGTGTAAATCTTAACTTGAAAGAACAGCTTATTATTCAAAGAAAGACAAATCTTTCATGGAGTTAGAAATTCGTCTGCAAATAAACTATATAACATTCCAACTCGAAAAATAGGGTAACAAAACAGCGATAAGTTTGACAATTTTAAAGTTATAGCCAGCTAAGGCAATAAGAGTCAAAAACATGGGAAGTTCAATAACTACGTAACGGTTGAGATTTGACCATATGCGTTGAACAATTTTTTTCACCATTTATGGTCCTCTATCACCCTTTAAAAAGTTTGCACTTATGAACCTAACACCCTGTATATATATATATCCAGTTTGGTCGACCAACTCAGCTACAGTACACAGTTGGACTCTGCAAATTTAAAAGAACAGCCTATTTTAAAAAGAAGGCAAATATTAGAAGAAGTGGAGAATACTTGCAGTATGGACGCTAAATTGTGACCAAGTATATAAATGAATATAAGTAGCTCAAAGCAGCCTGTGTTGTTAAAATGTAATAGCTTGGTGATGAAAAAGTCATTACATTCAAATGCTCAGTTGTGCTAAAACAGTTCAATTATTTCAAACTTCTTGGTGACAATTCAGCATTCATCCTCTGACTTTCGGCATGAACAATTGTTAGCCGAATCTACAGGATCCATATTTGAATAGATAAGTACATCGTCTTCGGCCATCGGATATGCATGCTGAATATCAGGCAAATTGTTTGAATCAGCAACCTCTCCCTTCGTCGCAGTTTTCTTAGGGGCGATTTCTTCACCCTGGCTTAAGCGTTAAGCCAGGTTTAACTGTATGGGTAAGCCTGGCTTACCGGTTGAGCCGAGGTGAAGAAATCGGCCCTTAAATGCGTTGCAACGTTTCCGTAAACCCTTAATTTTTTTATTTCTTTTTATTAGGGAATTTTAACTTATGCTAATTCGGCTTTAGGACATTTGGTCGAATGACATTTGGTCGAATGACGTTTGGTCGAATTACATTTGGTCGAAAGTACATTTGGTCGAATGGACATATGGTCGAAACCCATTTTTTTTTTGAAGAAGAAGCATATGACATTTAGTCGAATGGACAATTCGTCGAATGTACATTTGGTCGAAAGGCACTAACTGATGAAGAGTTTTGAATGGAAAATAATATTATAGATTTCGGTATTTGGTTGAAAGTACGTTTGGTCGAATGGACGTTAAGTCGTATAGCAATTTAATCGTGTTAATTATATCAAACATAAAAAAGCAAACATTTTAGTGCAGTGTAGGTTTCGGCTCTTCTTTCCAGTTTCACCATTACATTGCGTTTTTGTGTATAACATACTGGCTTTTCCATCAAATATTTTTCCTTCTTTTCAATATATGCTGTTCTTTCAAATGTGTTATTTGTGCTGAGAGTAAAGAGTGGACATTATGGTTGTGATTTTTCCATCTATGATTTTTCCTTCTTTTGAACATAGGTTATTCTTTCAAAATTCGTATTTGTACTATGTTTGAATGTTATGGCTGCTGTCATTTTATCATGAATTTTTCCTTCTTTGAAACATAGGCTATTCTTTCACGTTTATTTATTTCATTGCGTTTTCCTGTACCAACTGCTTAATGTTTCAGAAGATTTTTTTCCTTTTGAATACAAGCTGTTCTTCTGTTTGATATTTGGATTTTATAGCTACAGACTTTTTCATCGGATATTTTTCCTTCTTTTAAGGACAGATTGGTTAGGATCCCAAAATGGCAGCCACAATAGGCTGTTCTTTGACACAGTGTTTCATATGAACGGAACGCGAGCTAAAAAAGTTATTTATGCAACAAGTTGCAAAATGATGATTTTTTTCAGCACGAGTCGTACATTTATTCAACGAGGCTTGCTTGTTCAATAACATATAAATAATTATGATACCGAAATCTATAATATTGTTTTCCACTCACATCTCTTTTCATCAGTTAGTGCCTTTCGACCAGATGTCCATTCGACGAATTGTCCATTCGACTAAATGTCATATGCTTTTTTTCCAAAAAAAATGGGTTTCGACCAAATGTCCATTCGACCAAATGTCCATTCGACCAAATGTACTTTCGACCAAATGTCATTCGACCAAACGTCATTCGACTAAATATCTTTCGACCAAATGTCATAGATCCCTGTACCAGAGCGCTTGATGATCACTTGGCTTGATGATTATAAGGGCTAACGTTTGACTGAAACTTTCAGGATTTGCGACAGAATCCTCTGAGTATTCCTGATAGAATTCACTCAAGATTCTTAATAAAATCCTATCAGGATTCTCGAAAGAATTCTTTCCGGATTCTAGACAGGATCCTCTCAAGTTTTTTTTTTTTTTTTTGCAGAACCTCTCCAGATTCGTGGCTTCATCCTCTCAGTATGTTCAACAGAGTCTTGTCACTGTTCTTGACAGAATCTTCTTAGGAACGACACAAAATGTCACTCCGTTGAGGCGTTTACATACTTCTGATATATCTCCTAAAATTGCTCAATGAATTTAGATAATAATCTTCATCTACTAGCTTGTTTTTTTCTCAGATTTGCTGGATAATACTTTAACTCCCAGGAAATTTCATAAAAAAACGTTAAAGGAATTTTAAACAGAATTTTTCAAGCAGTTGATGATAAATGTGATTCAAGAAACATTTCGTGGTAGTTCAAGAAAGACTCATGTATAGAAAAAAAAAATAACAACAGAAAAATAAGAAACATGGAAATGTTATCTTCTCAGAAGCTCTACTATAGCAAAACAAAGCCACTCAACCTAATAATTATCAAACATCCAGCAGTCAACTCTCAACACCCACGGCTGATGCTTGTTTACCCGGGTCGCTGCTACAAGTCTTCCAGCCCTCGAGCGCGGGTCTTCGGTAATAAATAAGTTTAATGAGTAAAGTTTCCTGTTCCTGTTGAGACGTCGCGGTGGGTTAGAGCAAGTGACTATGCAAAACGGTTCACCGACAGATAGTACATAGAACATCTTGGCGGCGAGCGATCGCACCTTGTCTGTAATTAATTGGAAACTTTTTTTCGCTATCTCTCTGTGCGTACTGATTTTTCATACTTCTGAAGTAGTGGACGTCTTGTTTGGCGCGCCTTTTCCTTTGGTTTATACGATGAACCTATTCTGTTTACGGTTCTGTTGTCGGTCGGTTGTAGGAAAATAATTTCCGCTAATTGCGCCGGTTTTGAAGAGGGAAGGAAAATTTTCTTTGAATAGGCTAGAAGCTGACTTTTGTAGGGGAAGAGAGTTTATTGTTTTGCATTTTTAATTAAACCATTAATTTCACTTAAACGGTGACTAATCTGGTCTATGAAGCTTATGAATATTGTTCTCAAATGATAGTGTAAATTATAGTCCCGCAGATTCATAATTTCAAGTCGAATATTGGGAAGGAGGAAATATTTTAACAAGCACACCACTATGGTACTTTTTCTGTTTCAGAAAACGAAGAGGGTTTGGAAGAATCACGAACAATCCCGGAGGCGATAGATCCGAAGAACGCTGAACTACCGCCTGGAGAGCAGAGCAATGTGTTCTACTTTATCGATGGTAAGTGAAACTGGATATAGTAAGTCAATGTCCACAAGTTGCATTCTCATAATTTCTGTGGAAACACACGCAGTGTCGTTCAACACCCAGTACCAACGCAGTATTGTACTACGCACTACTTGTATTCTATAAAATCTTCGCATGTTGTTCCGCTCCAAGCTTTTTCAAAGTACCGTATTACATACTACCGTTGACGATACCTTTCTAGAATCCTACGGCAGCGCGAGCCACCTATTCCAGCTGGAAAAGGAATGCCGAATTCTCCGCCTGACGCAGGAGCTCGACCGCGAGGAAATCGCCTCGCACGAAATCCGCATCATTGCTACTAACAACGCCAATGGTCCAACCACACCCCTTGCGCCGGACTCGCGCTCTGAGCTGATCGTCCGCATCAAGGTCAACGACGTCAACGATAACCCGCCCAAGTTTCGTCAGCCCTCGTACTCGGCCGGTATCACCGTCAACGACTACCCGGGCAAGATCCTGTTCGAAGTGATCGCCGACGATCCGGACGAAGACGACGTGATCAGCTACTCGATCGACGAAACCTCACTGCAAACCCATGGCGAGAATCTTCCGACGAGCCCGTTCCCGTTCGCGATAAGCCGTGAGGCTGGACAGTTATCACTGGGCGTGCAGATTCAGGACCGCATGAAGGGACACTTTAACTTCAGGATTGTAGCCACGGATTTGGGTAAGGTTCATGGGTTGATCAATATTTTAATGTAGCCAACTGTAATCTCGATATTATCATACAGTCGGTCACACCGATACGGTACAGGCCAAGATCTACATCATAGCTGAGTCCAATCGCGTCAAATTCGTGTTCCTGAACAATCTCGATGACATCAACACTCCAGAGATGCGAGAATTCGTAAGTTATCGTAGAACAGCACTTCAGACCTCAATCGATTTGCCTTTCACTTCCAGCTGAAATCTGAATTCACCACGCACTACGATATGGAATGCAACATAGACGATGTAGTTCAGGGAACCATCGAAGAAGGACGTGCTGCTGGGGATCCGGTAACGGATGTTCGAGCGCACTTCATTGAGAACGATGAAGCCGTTGAAGCGGTTGTCATTCAACAGTAAGTAACCTTCATCGTCCGTCAATCTTTACAACACTCTTCCAACGCTTTCCATCCATTGCAGACGTTCCAACGACCGAGTCTTCGTAACTAATCTGAAAACGGCTCTGTCCTTGCGGCAGCTCTTCCTGCAGGATGTCCCGGTGACAAGCATAACCGAACAGGTGGAAAAGAGTGAACTTCTGCAAACGATTATGATTGTGGTAGCCTCGGCCTTGGCCATTCTTTGCGTCATCCTGCTGGTAGCCTTCTGCATCAAGATACGCAGTCTCAAGCGGGAGCTGAAGGCCATGTCGGCTACCGACTTCGTGTCGATTGCATCCGATATGAACATTGCCGGTGGAGGCGGAAGGAAAGTGCCGACCACCAATGTATTTTCCGTGGAAGGTTCCAACCCGGTGTTGAACAATCGGGAGTTCACCCAAGGGGCGTACGATGATGTAAGGTGAGTAGCGCGAACATTATGGAACCTTACATGTGTTTCTATATACAGAAGAAGAAAGCAGATACAGAGATGTGCTCTGTCCTGAAGTGTATTTAATTGAAGACAAGATTGAAGAACAACAATGTAAAGATAGCCTAAAAGGTCTATCCAGATGTAGATCCGTATCGGAATAAGCTCACTAGCAGAAGGCTAGTGAAAAGAAGACTGATAGCTGATTTTGGATATTCACAGACATCCAACAAGGGACCTGCAATGCATCTCCAGTAACTTTGCTAAAAAGATATCAGAAGCTATTTATGTTTCTGAGGTTTTGCATAGGACTGGAGAAGCAATGTATCACTTATCTTCACATCATTTCACCAATAGTTCTGCAAATATTTCTTATAGATACGCTGCCGTGAATCGCAAGTCAGTCCCATCTGCATTTCGGGCAAAAATGAGTTAATGGCAGTTTTCGAGCTTTCTTCGGATAATCTTTCAGCTGCGTGCAAAAATATATACAGTTTGTTCAGTAAAATTGAAAAACAACACCAAGTCAGATTGTCCCATAATAAAATGTAATCGCAAGTCAGTCCCATTACGAACTTGTGCGCACTCCAGTACAAGACCTAACACTACTTTAGCCAGTTTTATATTTTTCACTGTTATGTTTTCACGTTTGAAACAATATGTGAAAGTTTCATCATGATCGCAGAAGTTTTCAATTCATGGCGATTTTTTAGAGTTTCGTATAGAAATCGATTTTGAAAACTTCAGAGGCCATTTTCTCAATGCCTACTTTTTACATATGGGACTGACTTGCGATTCACGGCAGTACGACTGTGATATGTTGATTCGGGGTAATGGCTTTCAGTCTGTGGCAATTCAAAACGGTTTCTTATGTTTTCATCCGACGTTTCGGACACATTTATTGTGCCTTCTTCTTAGGATAAGAATCCGTTTTGAATCTGCAAATAAATTATTCATTATTTTCAAAGGAATCTTTTTCCAAATTAACCAGAACGCCACGAAGAATGAATCTGTCAACCATCTTGCAAAGAATTTGCCATTGATTTCTACGAAAATCCAGTAATGGTTCGGGAATTTATCCTGGGCCTGGTTCTCAATGGTCCTGGCATTAATTTTACCATAAGCCTGCTCAGGATCTCCCACAGCATTTCGAAAGGTTTTGAAATATCCAGAGTTACTTTCAGCACAATGAGTGTGGAAAAATATTTCAACGTCAACTGTATTAGCCTGGGAGTAGCTATAGAATAACAGCAGTTTTTTTTACGAATTTCACTTTTTGCCAACAATGAACATGTGCACCGTGAAGCCTTCTATTCCCAAAAGGTGCACCGCGAACTAAAACGTCTGAAAACCCCTACTCTAAAACAATTACAAGAGAAATCTCTCCAGCATTTCCGAGAGAAATTTCTCTGAAGGTTTTCCGTAGGAAGTGAAGAAACATCTATAAAAATAATTGAATGAACTCCAGGAAAAACCTCTGACGGATTTTGTAAAGGAATCTCTGAAAGAACTCGCCAATGAGAAAATTGCTGAAAGAGTTCCTATAGGAATCCCTGAAAGATTTCTTGAAGGATTTCCTAGAAAAATCTCTCCAGCAATGCCAGAATAAATTCATCGAAAAATACAGGAAAATCGCTGAAGGCATACACGGTGGAACCCCTTAAAACATCTAGAGGAATCCATGAATACACTTCAATCCTCTTACGGATTTTCTAGAGGGATTCCTGAAGAAACTTTTGAAAGATTTCAAGGAGAAATTCCTGGATAATTAAATGAAGAAACTTCTGAATAAATCCCTTAAGGAAATCCTTGAGGAATTTCTTAAGGAATAACAGGAGTATTCTTGGAGAAATCCCCATTTAAATTTCTGAAGGAGTCCCTGAAGAGCTCCTGTACGCATTTCAAAAGGAATTCTTGGATTTCACTGAAGGGAATTCTTGAAGGAATTGAAAGGAAAACTCCTGAAGGAGTTCCAGGAGGAAACTTCTAATAAATACCTAAAGAAATCTCTTCAGCAATGTCTGGAGTAATTCCTGAAGAAATTACAGAAGCAACCAGCGAAGAATCTCACAAGGAATCCCTGAAGAAATCCCTGAAAGAAATGCTGGAGGAATCCCTGAAGGAGTTCTTGGACAAATCTCTCCAGCAACTCGAGGAGCAATCTCTCTAACATTTCCAGGAACAAAAGTTTAAGGATTCCATGTAGAAATATTCTTGCAGAAATCCCTGAAAAACATCCTAGATAAATCCCTGAAGCACTTTCTGATGAATCTTTGAAGAAACTCCTGGAGAAATCTTCGAAGGAGTTCCTGGAGGAGTTCCTTAAAGAGGAATCCCTGGAGAAATTTCTAGCAGAACTTTAAGACGAATGCTTGAAGAAACTGCTGAAATTCCTTAATAAATTCCTGGACTAAGCACTGAAGAACTTCTTAAATCAATCCCTGATGGAATTCTTTGAGAAATCATTGAAAAAATTCTGAAGGACATTAAACGCCCGCTATTTGGTGTTTCGCTTGGGACTCGTAGTACAGAAAGGGGCACGATCGGTGAAGTACAAGAACTGTAGTAATGGGCATAATTTTTGTATGATGAGAAGCTAAATTATCAATTTCTGGAAAGAAATAATGCCAAAAGAGTAGATATTATGATTATTTTTCTTATTTGATGCTATTTAAGCAAAACTTTGGGTAACTGTGTTGTTTAAGTTGCAAGACATGGAGAAAACAACAACACAGGGACCCATTTTTTTTTTTTTTTTCAAACAGAATCAAATTAGACAAGAATCACAATTTACCATCTCACCATACAAAATTCAGCTCATTACTACAGGGTGCGGCAGGAAAAAATGCGAAAAGTTCAAGGCACTATTACGCGCTAAATATAAGATATATATGACTATTTTTTCATGACAGTGTATCAGTCAATGTCTATATTCTAGCACTGAAAAATAAAAATGAACATGTTCGATGTTTAACATATGATAATGTGGGCCTAATAAGCGGATATCAATAAACTGCGCGCTCAATGGTCATTAAAAAAAATGACTATAACAGTAACAAAATTAGCTCAAATTCGATGATCAACCAGACCACACTGATCCAGAGCCATGTAGTTTCACATACCAGATGAAATAAGTAGGGTAGAAGCTTCAGTTTTGGCCAGTCCGGAGTTTTGGCCATAGTGCGGTATTGAGCCTGTTGCGATCTAAATCGGCGTAAATTTATTTTTTACTAGTAGATCCTAATACAATATGATGATTACAGCTGTGAAAACCACACATTTTTATTAAAAACTGGAAGAAAAAAATATATTTCCTTAAAAAATCTGCTCCCATATATCTATTTTGGCCAGGGTGCTTCTAATTTGGCCACTCCCATAAGAAATACACGTGATTGGCCGAAATAGAAACTAAACTTAAGAATATGGCCAAAACTGCGGCAGAGCTTCTATTTTGGCTAGCGCCACTTTTAATACAAAAATCAAGTATTGGCATGATTTCTACATTTTTCCTTCAAAATATAGATTGAAACCTTTCTTTTGACGCATTGGTTGTTTTCATAGGATTATTGGTTATTTTAAAAAAAATGATTTCCCTTAGACTGGCCAAAACCGGTGCCCGCACCCTACATATATTTGATGATATTGTAGAGAAAATCAAAAATTTTGTTTTATCAGATGCGAAATTTAGCGACCTGTGTGATTTTCTGCGGTTTGAAAATTCGGGTTGTCTTCATCTTCAGGCACCGCCCTGTAAAGGTTAGTGACCAGAATGGGAAATTTTTTAATTAACTTTTCAGAAAACTAGCCTATTATAGATCATGGAACGTTGAAACATAGATTGGTTAATGTCAAATGGACGAAAATGAGGTTTGAAGTTGAAAAACACTTTCGCATTTTTTCCTGCCGCATACTGTACACATCTAGTATTGTTGCGCTTATCTTTTATTAGAGTCCGACGGCGGTCGTGCGCTCGCAAGGCGTACAGCCGCATGACAGTCGCAAGGCAAAACAAAAGAAAATATGTTCCAACCCAAAACAAAAGCACCTGGGTTTCGCAAAGTGACAGATATTTATGAATGTATTTGTGACGAACGGCAAGAGTGGCTCTGTGAAATGAGTGTGCTTGTTGTCAAGCCCTATATAATAGAATGAAATACTTTTGGAATCTGGTGACGCTGTTATGATTAGTTACTGTTACGCTTATATCAGAAACCAGAGGCGCGTAATCGCCATATTCTGATTTTTCTTGAGAGGCATAATACTTCACCGTACTATTGCCAGTGACGCTGTTTCGGTTCAAATTTCAAGAAACTTCTAGAATATTCAATTCTCCGTTCTTTAGTTTGTTCCAACAATTGAATGTGAGAACGATTTCAACCACGCCCGGCATAGACTGCCTTGTCACCAAAGTTGTCCCATCCCCATGTTAATAGGGATTCCCATAGAATATGGGACAACTATGCTGCACACGACAGTAGAACCACAAACAAACAGACGAAACACTTGCGAACTTTCCATCGACCACGCTTTTAACGAACCTTATTAATCTCCATAGTTGTGGCTTTCACAAACAGAGGCGCGCGCATCGTTTTTCTTTGCGTTAGATGTTTCACACTAGCGCCTTCTGTTGACGATATTGCACCACGCAGTGCTTCGTGAAACAGTTCCACCAGGTGACGGTAGTGTGGGGTACTTCTTCTTCTTTCTTCTTTTTATGGCTCTACGTCCCCACTGGGACTTGGCCTGCCTCGCTTCAACATAGTGTTCTTTGAGCATTTCCACAGTTATTAATTGAAGGGCTTCCTTTGCCTGCCATTGCAGGAATTTGTATATTGTGAGGCAAGCACAATGATACACTATGTCCAGGGAGTCGAGAAAATTTTCCCGACCGAAACGGGAATCGAACCCGCCGTCTCCGGATTGGCGATCCATAGCCTTAACCACTAGGCTAACTGGAGACCCAGTGTGAAGTAGGCGATGAATTTTCACGAACATTGATTGATTTGTCTTTATTATAGAGACTTTCAGCCCTTGGCTGGGTCGTCTCTTCTCGATCATCGTTCTAGGTGTTACGTCTGTTTGTCAGTGAAGTAAGCGTCAGACAAGAATGATCGTCAGCATAAAAAATGACTAATGAATGAGAAATAACCCATGGAACAGAACTAGCTGAATAACAGTTTCTTCAGCTAAAGTTTGCTTAAGAGTGATTTGTTCCACTTTTGTATGGCAAAAATGTTTGTTGGGAAATAAATACATGAATAAATAATATTGTAATCACGTAGCTGACCACGGCAAACTTTGTCTTGCCTACTACGTTTTGTGACGCATTGATAATTGTAAAAATAAGCATAAAACGCATGTATCTATTTCATGCGGAAAATTCGAGTGTCTGAATATGGAATTGGTACTCCTCTCCTAGTGCCATTTTCATATATAGAACACACTAGACAAAGAATCTGTGATAATTGGTAAAAAAAACTGTTATTTTAATTATTTTTGTAAAAATCATCAAATAAAATATATAACTGATTTTAGAGTCCCTGATGAAGGCCTTATATGCGACCGAAACGTTGGACAAGATTAAATGGCAGTATTGGAATTTTGTCGAGACTGAAAAAGACAAGTACACAGGCTCGAGGCATGACACGCGAGTTTGCCATTACATTTTTCCTGAAAGAAGCAAACACCGGGTTCATAAGGTTTCCTAGATAAAAGTTCCCCTTACGAAAGTCAACTTGCCCCTACATACCCACATACATAAGGTGAACTTTCAAACCGGGCAGTCGCCTTTTGAACGACGGTGGTTGAAAGTCACGACCGCGGATAATCGTGTGTTGATCAATATAATGCGTAGAAAATAACGAATCTTGTGACGTTACGCATGCGTTTACGGAGGTTTCGGAGGGTCTCTCAGGTGCGTTACAAGGAGTCGGAAGAATATGAAGGTGACTTCTGAGTTTCTGAGAATTATCGGTGGGTTTCAGAGGTGTTACGGAGGGTTGTCCGGAGGCATTTCAGGGAGTTTCTGAGCATTTTCGTAGCTTTCAGAGGCGTTACTCAGGCGTTTTCGGGGAGTTTCGGTGGGTCTCAGGTGCGTTACATGGGAACCTACAGCTTTTAAGGGGATTTCAGAGACATTTCCAGGAAGTTTCAGAGGGTTTTCAGAGACCCCTTCACAAAAACCTTTGAAACCATTTGAAAAGCCCTTGAAATACTTTGACTTACCTTACCGGTCAGGCTAAGGCCGGGGTGGCCTCTGCTGTACATAGTAGCCGCCTCCATTCCACTCGGTCCATGGCTGTTTGCCTCCAGTTCCGCACTCTGCGTAGGGTCCGCAGATCGTCCTCCACTTGGTCGACCCACCTAGCTCGCTGCGCTCCACGTCTTCTTGTTCCAGTCAGATGACTCTCGAGAACCATTTTAGTCGGGTTGCTATCCGACATCCTGATGACGTGACCCGCCCACCGTAGCCTCCCGATTTTCGCGGTATGGACGATGGTTGGTTCTCTCAGCAGCTGATGCAGCTAGTGGTTCATTCGCCTTCTCCAAGTCCCGTCTTCCATCTGCACTCCGCCGTAGATGGTACGCAACACCTTCCGTTCGAAAACTCCAAGGGCGCGTTGGTCCTCTGCACGTAGGGTCCATGTTTCGTGCCCATAGAGGACGACCGGTCTAATCAACGTTTTGTAGATGGTTAACTTCGTGTTACGGCGAACTTTATTCGATCGTAGAGTTCTGCGGAGTCCAAAGTAGGCACGATTTCCTGCCACAATGCGGCTCTGAATTTCTCTGCTGGTGTCGTTGTCGTCGGTCACCAGTGAGCCCAAGTACACGAATTCTTCAACCGCCTCGATTTCATCACCGTCAATGTGAATTCGGGGTGGCGGGCGCGGTGATTCCTCCCTGGAGCCCTTTGCCATCATGTACTTTGTCTTCGACACATTAATGACTAATCCGATTCACCTGGCTTCACTCTTTAGTCGGATGTACGTTTCCGCCATCGTCTCAAATTTACGAGCAATAATATCAATATCATCGGCAAAACCAAGCAGCTGAACGGACTTCGTGAAAATCTTCCCACTCGTGTTTATTCCCGCTCTCCTTATTACACCTTCTAACGCAATGTTGAACAGCAAGCACGAAAGACCATCACCTTGCCGTAACCCTCTGCGAGATTCGAAGGGACTCGAGAGTGTCCCTGATACTCGAACTACGCACATCACTCGATCCATCGTCGCCTTGATCAACCGTATCAGTTTATCCGGGCATCCATATTCGTGCATAATCTGCCATAGCTGTTCTCGATCGATTGTATCATACGCCGATTTGAAATCGATGAACAAGTGATGTGTGGGCACGTTGTATTCGCGGCATTTCTGCAACACCTGGCGGATGGCGAACATCTGGTCCGTTGTAGCGCGTTCACCCATGAATCCAGCCTGATATTGCCCCACGAACTCTCTTGCAATCGGTGATAGACGGCGGCATAAAATTTGGGAGAGTATCTTGTAGGCAGCGCTCAGTAGTGTGATCGCGCGGTAGTTTCCGCAATCCAACTTGTCGCCCTTTTTGTAGATGGGACACACGATACCTTCCATCCATTCCTCCGGTAATACTTCCTCCTCCCAAATCTTGGTAATGACCCAGTGTAGTGCTCTCACCAGTGCTTCTCCACCGTATTTTAGTAGCTCGCTTGGTAGTTGATCTGCTCCAGCGGCTTTGTTGTTTTTCAACCGGCCAACCTCTTCCTCAATCTCTTGGAGGTCAGGGGCCGGAAGTCTTTCGTCCTGTGCACATACTCCTAGATCTGTTACCACGCCACCTTCGGTACTTGCAACGTCGTCATTGAGGTGCTCATCGTAATGCTGCCGCCACCTCTCGACCACCTCACGCTCGCTCGTGAGAATATTCCCGTGATTATCTCGGCACATGTCGGCTTGTGGCACAAAGCCTCTGCGCGAGCGGTTCAGCTTCTCGTAGAACTTTCGTGTGTCCTTAGCGCGGTACAGCTCTTCCATCGCTTCGCGATCTCGTTCTTCCTGCTGGCGCTTTTTCATCCGGAAGACTGAGTTCTGCCTGTTCCGCGCCTGTTTGTAACGTGCCTCATTCGCTCTCGTACGATGTTGCAGCATTCTCGCCCATGCTGCATTCTTCTCGTTTTTCAACTGTTCACATTCGCCGTCGTACCAATCGTTTCTGTTATTCGGAGTCGCGAAGCCTAGTGCTGTAGCCGAGCTACTACCTATGGTGGATCGGATGTCCCTCCAGCCACCTTCAAGTGTAGCTTTGCCAAGCTGCTCTTCCGTTGGTAGGGCCACTGCTAACTGCTGCGCGTAGTCTTGAGCCACTTCTACGTTACGAAGTTGCTCGATGTTGAGCCGCGGCGTTCGACTTCGACGCGTGGTGATAACTGTCGAAAGTTTTGAGCGCATGCATACAGCGACTAAGTAGTGATCTGAATCTATATTCGCACTGCGGTATGTGCGGACGTTGGTTATATCTGAGAAGAATTTACCGTCGATTAGAACGTGGTCGATTTGGTTTTCTGTTTGATGGTCGGGTGATCTCCAGGTGGCTTTGTGGATATCTTTGCGGGGGAAGAAGGTGCTTCGGACTACCATACCACGGGAGGCTGCAAAGTTTACGCATCGCTGGCCGTTATCATTCATTATGGCGTGCAGGCTGTTTCGCCCGATTACCGGTCTGTACATTTCCTCCCTTCCTACCTGCGCGTTCATGTCGCCGACAACGATTTTCACGTCACGCGACGAGCAACCATCGTATGTTTGCTCTAACTGCGCGTAGAACGCTTCTTTCTCGTCATCGGGTCTCCCTTCGTGTGGGCAGTGGACGTTGATGATGCTGTAGTTGAAGAAACGGCCCTTAACTCTCAACATGCACATCCTTGCGTTGATCGGCTGCCACCCGATCACACGTTGTAGCATCTTGCCCAACACTATAAATCCTGTTCCCAGTTCATTGGTGGTGCCACAGCTTTGGTAGAAGGTAGCCGCTCGATGCCCGCTTTTCCACACTTTCTGTCCAGTCCAACAAAGTTCCTGCAACGCCACAATGTCGAAGTTGCGGGGATGTAGTTCGTCGTAGATTATCCTGTCACATCCTGCGAAACCTAGTGACTTGCAATTCCATGTTCCAAGTTTCCAATCGTAGTCCTTATTTCGTCGCGTGGGTCTTTGCCGATTGTATCGAGTCGTATTTTCTCCTATGTTATTCGCAATGGGGATTTTTACGGGTGGCTTATTGGGCCTACGCCAACACTCCTGTCTCGCCGGAAGGCCATCGTGCCAGTTCTGTTTAACGTCCCAACCAACACTGGGACGACCACGCTGATGGGGCTACCACCTTGGATCTAGCTGGGCGTGGTGCAGCGTTTCTTACTCAGCCGCTGGATGCCAGAACAGACGCTGTTTGAGCCGCACCTCCTTGGTGAACAGACACTCGGATCGTACCTCCTCAATCTAGCTGAAGTCAGAAGGACAACAGTGCCCAGGCTGCACTACCAGCTAAGCACACAACTCTTAGCTGGCGGTCTTTGTCATCGCTTGACCCGTGGAAGCATGAGGTAGGAACTTGTGAGGACCAGAGCTATATTGGACGCTCTCCTTATCGACTCACCGTTTTGCAGCCCATCCGTTTTGAAATACTTTGAATACATACGTTTAAAGCCCCGTAATCTAATATTTGAAACGCCCTTCAAAAAATCATGATCTATTTGAAATACCCCAGAAACCGCTCAGAAATCCTTTAAAAGGCTTTAGAAACCCCTTCAGACGTTTCTGAAAAGCTATCAAACTCTCCAAAGACCTCTAAGAACGCCCTTTATACGTTCCTGAAACCCCCGAAACTCTCTGCCCTAAATGCCTTAAAACACCCCTGGAACCCCTTATAACGCCCTTTAAAGGATCCTGAGACTTCCCTGAATCGCCTTTAAAGCCTCTTGAAACGTGCCTGAAGCCCCCGCTCCTGATATAAGGATTCTTCCAGAAACTCCTCCATTGAATTCTCCAGGGATTCTTCGGGGATTCTTCTAAATTTTTTTTCTTTAGTTCTTGCGGAAAATGCTTCATACTTCCTCTTAGAAATATTTTAGGAGTTCCTTTTGCAATTGCTGGAGAGATTTCTCCAAAAACTACTTCCAGAAATTCTCCTTAAATTCCTTCAGGAATTTCCCCAGGAATAACATCATACATTTCTCCAGACTCCTTCATGGATTCCAGAAGGATCTCCTTTTCTAGGAACTGCTCCCCCAGGAATTCCTCTTTGAATTCTCAGAACTATTTCTTCTGAAAGCTCCTTGAGGGTTTTTTTTTTCTCAGGAACACTTTTAGTGATTTCTCCAGAAGTTGCTTCTTCAGGGATTTTTCCTTGAATTTGTATATATTGGATAGGTCAGTCGGGAGTACCACAGAGACTCCCCGACTCAATGGCCTCAGGATCGGAATGTTCACTACACAGTTACTCGCGGGCAGGTACTTCTCGACTTTCTACACCAGTTTATTGCTTCAACTACGCTTTATTCCTAGGCTATTCCTGGCACTTCCTACTCCCACTTTCTTAATTCTATCTGACCTTTTCTGTTGCGTTGCGGGGCCCCTTTCTGGTTCTGCTCCACCACCTCGTCTCCATAGCGACTCGCGTACGGGCGTGGATCCTCGGCTCGCTATCCACGGTTCCAGGGGGTGGCTTATTCGGACTCTGTGCTTTCACTACTCGTCCAGGTCCTACCGATATTGTAACGGATCGGTCTTCGGCTTTTGCCGGAATGGCTCACGGACTCAGGGCGTCGTAGGGCGCTGCACGGGGTTTTAAACCAAAAAACGGCGGGGTTCTGGGATGAGGGGAAGGCATTACTATCAGGCCTATATTGGTGGTTCTAGTAGTTACCTGATATGTATAACTTCTTTCCACTTGCACTTCCTTAGACTTTCACTTCTCCAATTTCTTTCTACAACTTGTCTCTAGCTTTTCACAACTGTCTTGCTCGACGAACTTTTTGTAAGTGATCCTCAGTCATGAAGTCGTCGAGCACTTGGAGGTCCATGACCTCTTACTCAGGTCATTGCCCCTTCCTCCCATTTCTTATTTCTTAATGGCCCCATTACGCCACCCCTCATGGCCGCCCAAGAATGGTAACCGTCCATCTCTTGGTGGGTTTTGGTACTTCGGTGGGTGGATGATGACGATTTTCTCGTAGGGTGGTGGAGCCTGAACCTGACTAAGCCTATCGCTGTCGGGAGTTAAGCTGGGAAAAATCTACATTCATAACGAATACTACCTGCTTTTTTTAAACATTCACGGTTTTCACAAAATCATACAAAATTCTCGGTAGTACATACGACACGAATTATACAACACTTTCAAATTCTTTAAAAGATCTCTCCTGAAATTACTGGAGAAATTTGTCCTGTAATTGCTGGAAAGATTTTTTCCATTAACTGCTGCGGAGATTTCTTCAGGAACTCTTTCAGGGATTCTTCGGTGATTTTTTTGTTAAAAATTCTGAAAAGATTTTACCAGGACTTTTTTCAAAGATTTCTTCAAGAACTTTTTTCGGGGTTTTTTTCGGAAATTCTTAGAGGAATTTCTCTTAGAGTTTCTTGGGGGATTTCCTCTGGCATTGCTTGAAGGATTCGTCAAGAAACTCCTTCAGGGATTTCTCCAGGTACTCTTTTAAAGATTCCTCCAGGATTTTTCAGGAATTAATAAAGGAATCTGTGGTAGTTTAGCACATCAATGAGTAGGCTGAGCTCTTGCAATTACACTGCTCGACAAAATTTTACAAAATTTGGTGTTATGGGATGAGAGAAAAAATAATAGGGGTTTGGGACCCTAGAAGTGTCATAGTGAAAGAATTTTTGAAAAATATTGGACCGGGCCTTACAGTTTATGACCAAAGTTTGTATGGAGAACTTGGGGTGTTCAATTGATATGAGCATTAGAACTTGCCGTGCATATTTTTAGGCGTTTTTGGTATTTGGGTTGGTTTCATTGCTGTCTAACGCCTAAATATATACACAGCGCGTTCTAATGCGCATATCAATTGAACACCCCAAGTGCTCCATACAAACTTCGGTGTTGAACTGTGAAGGTCTGGTCCAATATTTTTCAAAAATTCTTTCACTATGGCACTTCTAGGGTCCCAAACCCCTGTTATTTTTTTCACATCCTGTAACAAAATTTAGTGTTGAACGGTGTTATCATTACAAGTCGAGGCGTTAGCTGGAGAAGTACCACATTGGCAACGAACGAACTTCCGTTTGTTTAGGATGAGTATCAGAGCCATCGAAGCAATTATCGGAGACGTGCTAGTGCTGATAATTGCAAGAGCTCGACCTACTCATTGATGTGCAAAACTACCACAGGATCCATTCAGAAAGTCCTTCAGACATTGTCTAGATCTAGAAGTTCCGACATGGGTTTCTTCTGGAGTTAATTCAAGCATTCTTGTAGAGAATACTTTAAACATTCCTTCAGGAGTTTCTTCAGGATTTCTTTCGGAGAGCCCCTGAAATTCTTTGAGACATTTCTCTTGCAAATCCTTGAAGGATTTTTCTATATTCTTTGAGAGATTTCTCAGGGAACTCCTCAAGAGATTTCTCCTTCAGGGAATTCTCTTCAAAGTCTTTTAGGAATTTCACTTCTTTGTGGGATTTTTTCTGGCATTCCTTGAAGGATTCCTTCATAAACTCCTTCAGAGGTTCCTCCAGGTATTCCTTCAAAATTTGGTGCAGGAATTCTTTCTGGAATTTACCAAGGACTCCTCCAGGATTTTTTTCAGGGATTTTTTCTGGAATTCTTTGAAGAATTTCTCCCGGAAATGTTGGAGGGATTGCTCCAAGAACTCCCACAGGAATTTCTTCGCAAATTACTTTGGAGATTTCTCCAAGGTCTCCCTCAGAAAGAGGGTTTTTTTCGGAGTATTCCTTCAGAAATTCCTCATGGAGTTCTTTGACGATTTTTTTTCTCGAATTTCTAAAGGGACTCTTCCAGATACTCTTTCAGAGATTTTTGCAGGAGTTTCTTCAAGAATTCATTAGGAAGCGCTTGAGGAATTTCTACAGGATGTTTTTCAGGGTTTCATTCAGAATTTTGTTCCTGTAATCCTTCATCGATTTTTTTCTGGAATTCTCCTGAAGCTGCTGAGATTGTTTTCCAAGAACTCCTTCAGGGATTTTCAGGGTTTCTATGAGAGTTTCTTCCTGTAATTTCTTCACGGATTTCTCCTGAAATTGCAGGAGATTTCTTTAGGTATTCATTCAAAGATTCCTCCTGGAACTTTTTCATGGATTTCTCTTGCAGCCATAAGGTTCACTGGAAGGTGCATAAATACTTCTAAGAAGTAAAAGATTCATTGTCAACTGTTAAAAAACGAAAAGATGAGGAGGTTTTATGCCGGTTGGAGGAAGATTCTTGGATTCTTGAAAGGTGATCACCTCCACCGGGCTTTTCCCTGCTCCTAAAAACAAGAAAAAAAAAGAAAAATAAAGAAAATAAATAAAGAAAAAAAATCCTTCAAGGCTTTTGCCAGCAGTTCCTTAAGTAATTTTTCCAAATACCTCTCCAGGGATTTCTTCAGAAACTAACTTAGGATTTTTTTTAGGAATTTCTTCGGATAAATCCACGATTTCCTTGACGAGCTCCTACAGGAACTCTTCAAAGATTCCTTCAGGGATTCCTTCAGGAATTCAATAAGGGATTCATTCATAAATTCCTTCTGGGATTCCTACTGAAATTTCTTGAGCGATTTCTCCTGTAATTCATTAAAAGATTTCTCCAGGAGTTTTTTCATTGGTTCATCCTGGAAGTTCTTCATGGATTTCTCTAGGTTTTGTTTCAGAGACTTCTCCAGGAATTTCTCCTTGAAATTTTTCAGAAATTTGTTCAGGAAGCCCTCTAAAAATCCGTCAAGGGTTTCTCTTGGAGTTCATTAAAGGATTCCACCCAAGCAACACAGAAGTCATATAAGAGTTACGGCAGCGCAGATTTTGGTTGTATAGTAGTAAATTTGACGTTCTTCTAGCGTTACGTTGGAATAACGTCAAATTAACTTCTATACAACCAAAATTTGCGCTGCCGTAACTTTTATTTGACATGCGTGTTGTTGGGCACTAGATGGTTTTTGGGATTCCTCGATGAATACCTTCAGGGGGTTTTCCTGATATTTTTTTGAGAAATTTCTTCTGGAGTTGCTGGAAAGATTTTTCTAGGAACTCCTCCAAGGATTTCCAAAGTTTGTTCCGTCGCATGGATTTGGAGAAAAATCGATTTTCACTCGCACCTAATTCCGGATTTCGACTGGATTGATAATACTGGAGTATAAACTACGGGAAATCAATCATGTTTCAGCATTATTTTATGTCAATGTCATCTGGGATTCTTTAATGATATTAATTTGGAGTTCTACATTATATTAATTATGTAACATAAAGTGTGAAAATCAACTTATTAATCGTTTTATCGAAGAGAACGGTATATTTAGGTCTGGACTGAAATAATATTATAAATTTCCATATAATAATGTGTATTTATCTCTTCTCCAAAACAGCGTACAATCCTACGAATCGGACTTTATCGGAATCGACAATGACTTGTTTGCCAACAACAGTCAGCAGAAGGTAGCTCCCGAAATCATAAAACTCCAGTGACAAGAAATAAACTTACTCATCTTTACGGCCATTTGTTTTTCTCCCATTCGTTCCAGGATGACGGACTAAACCCCGCCCTGCTGGACCACATCCGGCAGCGGTCGTTAAACCCGATGGTGAACAGTGCCAATAATGGTGCGGACGAGGAAGCCACCACAAAGCCTGAAGTTCCGGCACGACGGAAGGCGGACAACAACGAAGATGAACTTACACATCGATTCTAGGCTATAAAATTTGTTCTGGAATGAGTGGGGATATTGTATAAGTAGGAGTTAACTGGACCAATATTTGAAAATGTCGGAAAAAACGTTTGAAAGCATTATTTAACTTCTCCAACAAATCCAAGTCATATTTTTAGTTATTCATGCCAACTCATCAACAGAAAGTCAAACGTCGGTTCTCTTTATCCACTAGGTAGATTTTATGACTGTATCAAAACACGCCATTATTTGTAGGATAAGCACAAGTGTACAATTGTTGTTTCCCCCTGTTCAAATGTTGGTCCAGAAATTGCATTGTAAAACCAGAAGCGTCAGGAAATCATGTTACACTGTTCGTTCATCCATTGTACAACATATTTTGATGTTCCTCTCAGGACCCTTCGCAGATGTGCTGGATTCAGGAGTGATGTTCTTGCCCATGTTGTTAGCTGGAATCGATGGGTTCTGCGGAGGAAAACATAAAATAGCACATGATCTTATATTTAACTAGAGGTTTACGATTTTTATTGTTATTTCATATTTATACGACTGCATCACAGGGAGAATTATAAAACGAGAGTAACATGAGTAACGATGACATATTGTCTTTTTATTGCGGAAGGATGAGAAACATATTTTACCATTTAAATAAGTAAGGAAAACTCGTTTGCATCTACAGGGATCAGGAGAGGGTGATAACTTGTCGTGATTGCTGGTCCACATTGCACTTGGAGGGTGTTCTCATCTTCTTATTGGCTTTACGTACCAACTGGGACAAAGCATGCCTCTCAAAAGTGTTTTATACCCCTTTGAAGCCGGAATTTGCCCAAGCGTTCTTATGGAGTTTTTTTCTGTAGTTTTTGTGGTCAATAGCATGAAAATGGTCATCCAAACTATTCTTGAGTTCAGATCCTAAAGTCTGCGGGTGTAACGGTAACTTCTTTCATTATACAAAGCTTCGGTTTATGATCTATCATGTCCATTAAGTCTTCTTAAAGTTCAATCGACAGTATTACATCAGTCGGGATATCCTAGGTCATCCAAATTACACAGCGTAACAAAAATTAACTTTTGGTCTGTCTCAAGAACAAACTTATGTGTTTCTGACAGATTTTGGGCCGCTGAATCCGAATCCTGGCTCAGATTTGCTCCAACACGTCACAAGTTTGAACTATACCTCAATTTATAAAGCAAAATATATGATTTTGGGCTTTTTTGACTGCAAGCCATTAAACATGGAAATATTTTTTTACGCAATCAAAAGTTTAATTGGTCAATTAACATCTAAATTAACGACTCATGCAAAATATTTCGTTTTACCAAATCGAATTTGATAATTTTAAGCGGTTTATGTTTGGTACGATATTTCCCATGCAAGTCACCCTCCAAAAGTTGCATGCAAGTTTTCATACTAACATAAAATGCTTAAATCTAACAAATTTGATTAGGCAAGACGAAATATTTTGCATGAGTCGTTAATTTAGATGTTAATTGACCAATTTACCTTTTGATTGCTTAAAAAAGGATTTCCATGCTTAATGGCTTGTAGTCAAAAAAGCCCAAAATCGCATATTTTGCCCTATAAAATGAGGTATAGCTCAAAATTGTGACGTGCTGTAGCAAAACTGAGCCAGGATACGGATTCAGCGACCCAAAATCTGTCAGAGACGCATAAGTTTGCTCTTGAGACAAAAAATGTTGCGCTGTGTTATTCTTGAGTTGAGATCCTGAAGTCTACGGGTGTAACGGTAACTTCTTTCATTAAAAGCTACGATTTGTAATCTATCTTCTGAAAAGTTACAGTGGTTGTTTTTATCAGCTAAGCTCCATAACAGTAAGGAAGCCTATAACATCCCAAAAATACAGTATCGGACAATAAAAATGCACCAAAGCCGTTTTCCCATACAAAATAGTCAACTTTAGATTGCCATATCTCAGTTATCTCTCAACCGATTGTTTTCATTTTTCTGTGACGAACTACAAAACATTTCAACTCTCAGAAATTATTGAAAAAGTTCGGTGATAACTATTGATACAAAAGTTACAGATAGGTTGAATTTTGACAATAAAAATGCACCAAGTCAAAAAGTTTTGTAGCAAAAACTGGTTACGTTAATGATATGTATGGTGTCTTCGGTAGATATGATTCTTGTGTAATGACGAACACATTTGCTGAAGAGACGAACATGATATGACTTCAGTATTTTTTGCTATGCAACTTTTTGTCTTGGTGCATTTTTATTGTCAAAATTCAACCTATCTGTAACTTTTGAATCAATAGTTGTCATCAAACTTTTTCAATAGTTTTTGAAAATTGAAATGTTTTGTAGTTCGTCACAGAAAAATGAAAATAATCGGTTAAGAGATACCTGAGATATGGCAATCTAAAGTTGACTATTTTGTATGGAAAAACGACTTTGGTGCATTTTTATTGTCCGATACTGTATACCACAACGCTTATTGTTCCTCTAACTGCTTTGGTAAGTACATTGGGTTATGTAACACTACTTAACGTAGTGGCGAAAGCTATAATCACAAGTGTAGACCTGAAGCTTTGGTCTCCAAAGTAGTGTTGTTGATCTGGAATAACTCAAAACTATCTTGAAATGACTCATGATATGCCAGAGAGATTACAGTCTAAAGGTCATTATGAGAATAACTACTGTTACTATCAAGAGCTAAACTTCAGGATAGTTTGGACGACCCTCAATGTCCCAAAAGTTCATCATAGCATATAGTAGACTTCAGATTGCTCAAGTCACCACAATTGATTATGAAACGTTACTCAGTATGTCAGAGTGTAGACCTCAAGTTCTGAACTCAAAGATAGTTTGGCTGGCCTGGAACATTCCCGTAGCGTCTCTAAATAATATTTGAGATTTCAATAGCTTCGCTGATCCCAGCAGATTATGCAATACTACGAAAACACCAAACATTTATTCTTGTAGAATTGAAGGACTTCATTATAGAATAGCTTGGACGAACCTGAATGTCCCAAACGTTCGTAATAAAAAAAGTAGACTTCAGATTGCTCCAGTAACTGCGGTTGATTATGCAGCGTTACTCAGTATAACCGATATGGATACTGCTACGAGTGTAGACTTGAGGTTCTGAATTCCAAGGTAATTTGGCTGGCCTGGAATATCCCTGTAGTGTCTCTAGATGACATTTGAGATTTCAAGAGCTTTGCAGATCGCAGTAGATTATGCAATACTATTATTTATATCTACAAGTTATTCTTGAAGATTTGAAGGACTTCGTTATAGAAGAGTTTGGACGACCCTGAATGTCCCAAACGTTCAGAATAAGCTAGTTGACTTCAGATTGCTTCAGTAACTACGATTGATTATGCAACGTTATTCAGTATAACATTATTATTTTTTTCTTTTTTTTTTATCACGGAAAAAATGTAATACTGAGTAACGTTGCATAATCAATCGTAGTTATTTATGCCTCCGCTATAAGAGCCTTCACCTCGACCCTTTCGCCAAGGACTTCTACCGCCAAACTTTTGTATGTGGTGCCCTTACGCTCTTTGTCGCGCTTGAGTTCGAAGAACATTTCATCCGTACAAGTACTTTGGGACTCTTCGGTCTTCATAACGAGTGGCATTCACCCTTCTACGCCACTTAGTTTTAGTGTTCCAACGCTCTCACTCATCCTTTGCCTGATTATTTCCCTTCTTCTGCCCACAATGGTTCAGAGGGTGTCCTCCCCTGACTCGCCCTAGCTTGAGGTTGATGAGGAACTGGCAATGGTCGCAACCCACTGGACAATCTAGGACGGGCCAACCTTTTCAAGCCCAGCCTTCCCAGCTTTCCCTGGCAGGGATCCAACTTACCAGCATTACAGCTCACTTTCGGGGTTAACAACAGCCTAGTGTTGGGGACGCCGCCTGGTAGTTCCTCACCTGATGGCTGCCTCACACACTTCAGCGAATACTTGTCAAAAGCAATCGCTTCCGCCGCACTTTTTGGGCTACCCACGAAATTGAAGCCCTCCGTCTGGGTAGACTTCGGAACCTCCAACTTCACGGGTTCTGCCGCTGCCGCAGTTGCCGCGGCCGCGAGTTTCTCATGGTCCTGCCTGGCCACCATAATTGACTAATAACCCAGACAACCAATTTGCACGTGTAATGAAGTTTATGTTCATGTTATACGTACTTTTATGCGTTAAAGTTATATCGCATAAAATGCAGCAAAAGTGCTTTATGCGTACAAAATGGAGGCGCTATACTTGCATTGACGGAACAATAATAACGCTATATGACTTTAGGCGATATCTTATGCGATGCACCGCGTGCACTATTGCGACGCAATTTAACATCTTATGCGATTTAATAATATTAAAAAAAAAACAATTCTGTCAGCACGATATCGAACTAATGACTTCTGGATTGTCGAGCCACACTTCACACACAATAGAGGTGGTCGGGTTTCGGGTTTTCAAACCCGAAACCCGACCCGAACCCAAACCCGACGGGTACGGGTCGGGTTCGGGCTTGAAAATTTAAAAAAAATCGGGTTCGGGTCGGGTCCGGGTTTGAAAAATTTCAAAACTTTTGGGTACGGGTCGGGTCGGGTTTGATGCCAGTGTAGATAAATCAGTATTTAGAAAAAATATGTTATTTGTCATACACGATACATTTAACAATTATTTTTGGACTCGGGTTTTGCTCGGGTTCATTGAGAAATATTTTTTCGGGTTCGGGTCGGGTTCGGGTTTGATCAACGAAAATTTCTCGGGTTAGGGTCGGGTCCGGGTTGGACGAAATCAAAATTTCTCGGGTTCGGGTCGGGTCCGGGTTTTAAAATTGAAATTTTTTCGGGTACGGATCGGGTCGGGTCTGAAAAATCTGAAACCCGACCATCTCTAACACACAACACCAAACGCTACTTATGAAACAAGCTGATTAATTATCATGATATTCTAACTCACCTCAGTGTTTGTTGGAATGTACTTGGTATACTTGCGCTGTGCATGTTTGGCAGGCTTAAAACGATTTCCCGTACAGTTTTCACTGCCCCTCTCTGGCTATCACCTCACATTATTGATAATCAAGTCAACAAAACAAATAATGATGACTTTGCAACCATAATTATGGCTCTTCACTTTCTTGTAGCTTTTTGGCACTGCATCCACAGTGCAACAGAAACACTTTAATTGATATCACATATCAAATCGCGTAATGCCAACATAAACGCTTCTAGCTTATGCGAGTTGGTGTGCACACTTCAACGAGTTTATTTGTACTTTTATGCGATTTCATCCTTACACCAATACCAGGTAAAATAACACAACAAGAAAAGTACCAAGCGAAGTCGTATAATCATCGCAGTACGCAATTATGCGAATTCATTTGACACTTTACGAGTTCGCTCGCACGCTTTTGCGAGTAAGTGAAGTTCATCTCAATAAAACATCAGAATATCATCTACTACGATGTGCCCATACCTTATAAAAGTTTATTTGTATTATTATACGACTTTACCTGATACATCGTAAAAAGTTCAAAAAATAACATCATATGCGATGAAATTTGTCAGTCAGCCATACATATATGCAATAGTGACTTAAAATAGTACTTTATACGATGTACAACGTGGTTTCTTATGCGACTCTTGGTGGTCTCCGTGGTTTCTTATGCGACTCCTGGTTGTCTGGGAAGGGCCTGCTTGAGATCCTTGCTACTATCAGACTACGAGGACGCAAAGTCAACTGTGGAGTGAAGCTGCTGTTTATATGTTGCATCCTAGGATGTTGCATCTACGTAGCGTACGTAGATGGTTCAATACCACCTAGTCACTATAGTGGGAGTTTGGGATGGTTGGTGCTTTCATCTGCTTTACAGTCTGATGGTGCGCGTTCAAGTTTCGACCAGTCCTCTGATGTTTTGGAACGCTCACTACTGATGACGGTGAATGTTGGCGCTGACTTTTGGGGACCCATCCCTCCCTGCAAAAGTATTCCAGAAGGCACCGCGTGGAGGCGGAAGTAGGGGTTGCCTATACTAAAACTTTCGGTACTAATGTATGCCATTACCTGGCTATGAGTTTGAGGGATTTCCTCTTGCTGTCTTTGTTGAACTTCACATCGGATTCCACTTCTCCAAACACCGTCAATGGTTTGGTCGGTCCGTACCTATGTTGCTGCCTTTCGTCACCGCATATGTTGTTTCTTCAAGGAATAACATCGTGCGAAGTGTCCAACGACTCCGCAACTTCGACACTTTTCTGATTTCACCGGATAGGCAGGATCGGTTGAAGTATGACGACTTACACATCATACATACATTTATTTGTTCAACATCATTAAGCCAAGACATAATCAACAATAGTACGCCAAAATACTCGGTTTGTGGCTGCCGCTCTCCATCCTCGGCCGCACCCAATGCTCGCCAGGTCACGCTCCACCTGGTCCGCCCATCGTGCTCTCTGCGCTCCACGCCTTCTTGTGCCAACCGGATCAGTAGCAAACACCAGCTTTGCAGGGTTGTTATCCGGCATTCTTGCAATATGCCCTGCCCACCGTATCCTTCGGCTTTGGCCACCTTGTGGATGCTGGGTTCGCTGAAAAGTGCAGCGAGCTCGTGGTTCATCCTTCTCCGCCACACACCACCGAAGATCGTTCTTAGCACGCGTCGCTCATAAACTCCGAATGTTTGCAGGTCCTCCTCGAGCATGGTCCATGTCTCGTGCCCGTAGAGGACCACTGGTCTTATTAGCGTTTTGTACATGGTGCATTTGGTGCGTGGGTGAATCTTTTTCGACCGCAGTTTCTTCTGCAGCCCGTAGTTGGCCCGAATTCCGCTGATGATGCGCCTCCGAATTTTACGGCTCACGTTGTTGTCAGCCGTCAGTAAGGATCCGAGGTAGACAAATTCCTGCACCACTTCGAAAGTATCCCCGTCTATCGTAACATTACTACCCAGACGGATCCGGTCGTGTTCGGTTCCGCGTACCAGCATGTACTTTGTTTTTGAGGCATTCACCACCAGTCCGACCTTTGCTGCTTCGCTTTTCAGGCGGGTGTACAGCTCTGCCACCGTTCCAAATGTTCTGGCAATATTGTCCATGTCGTCCGCAAAGCACACAAACAGACCGGATTTTCTGAATTTCGTACCCCGGCTGTTGAGCCAGGCTTGTCGCATCACACCTTCCAGAGCGATATTGAAGAGTAGGCATGAGAGTCCATCATCTTGTTGCAGTCTCCGGCGAGATTCGAATGACCTGGATAGTTCACCCGAAACCCTTACGCAGTTTTGCACACCGTCCATCGTTGCTTTCATCAGTCTAGTCAGCTTCCCAGGAAAGCCGTTTCCGTCCATGATTCTCCATAGCACTGCGCGGTCGATACTGTCGTATGCCGCTTTGAAGTCGACGTACAGGTGATGCGTTGGGACCTGGTATTCACGGCATTTCTGGAGGATTTGCCGTACGGTAAAGATCTGGTCCGTTGTCAACCGGCCGTCGATGAAGCCAGCTTGATAACTTCCCACGAACTCATTCGTTTTAGGTGACAGGCGGCGGAAGATGATCTTGGATAGCACTTTATAGGCAGCATTTATAATAGTGATCGCCCTGAAGTTCTCACATTCCAAATAGTCGCCTTTCTTGTGAATGGGGCAGATTACCCCTTCATTCCACTCCTCCGGTAGCTGTTCGATATCCCAGATCCTGACTATCAGCCGATGCAAAGAGATGGCCAACTTTTCTGAGCCCATCTTGATAAGTTCAGCTGAGAAACAATCCTTACCAGCTGCTTTGTTGGTTTTGAGCTGGTGAATGGCATCATTAACTTCCCTCAGCGTGGGAGTTGGTTCATTTCCATCCTCTGCTGAACTGGCGTCGTCGTTTCCTCCGTTGCCGTGGGCTCCCGTGCCTACGTTCTCCACGCCGTTCAGGTGCTGATCGAAGTGCTGCTTCCACCTTTCGATGACCGTCCGTCAAGAGGCCTCCGTCTTTATCCCTGCATATTTCGGCTAGCGGCACGAATCCGTTGCGGGATGCGTCGAGCTTCTGATCGAACTTGCGTGTTTATTGGGAACTGTACAGCAGCTTCATTTCTTCACACTCTGCTTCTTCCAGGCGGCGCTTTTTCTCCCGAAAGAGGCGGGTCTGCTGTTTCCGCTTCTGTTTGTAACGTTCCACGTTCTGTCGAGTCCCTTGCTGCAGCATTACCGCCCTCGCTGCGTTTTTCTCCAACAAAACCATTCTGCACTCTTCGTCGAACCATTCGTTCCGTCGATTCCGTTCCACGTACCCGATGATGCTCTCGGCTGCGTCGTTGATGCCTGCTTTCATTCACTGTACTCCAGTAGTCCTCTAGAAAAGCCTCATCGAGCTCGCCCTCGTCTGGCAAGGCGGAAAGGCGGCCTCGAGATCCTGCGCGTATGCTGAGGCGACATCCGGTTGTTTCAGTCGCTCTAGGTTGTACCGTGGCGGTCGCCAGTACCGTACATTGTTGATGACGGAAAGTTTTGGGCGCAGTTTGACCATCACCAGATAGTGGTCGGAGTCGATGTTGGCGCCACGATAGGTCCTGACGTCGATAATGTCGGAGAAGTGCCGTCCATCAATCAGAACGTGGTCGATTTGAAATTCCGTCTGCTGTGGTGATCTCCAGGTGTAACGATAAGGGAGGCTGTGTTGGCTATTTTTGAAGGCGGCGAAATCAATGAGTCGTTGGCCGTTTTTGTTCGTCTGCTGGTGGGCGCTGAACTTACCAATCGTCGGTCTGAACTCCTCCTCCTGGCCTACCTGAGCGTTTAAATCTCCTATGATAATCTTGACGTCGTGGCTTGGGCAGTGATCGTACTCGCGTTCGAATTGCGCGTGAAATGCGTTCTTGTCATCATCAGTACTGCCGGAGTGTGGGCTGTGCAAGTTTATTATGCTGTAGTTGAAGCATCGGCCCTTGATCCTCAACCTGCACATTCTTTCGTCGATCGGCCACCAACCGATCACGCGCCTCTGCATATCACCCATCACGATGAAAGCTGTTCCCAGCTCGCGTGTGTTGCCGCAGCTCTGGTAGATGGTATGATTACCTCTAAACGTTCGCACCATGGATCCTGTTCAACACACCTCCTGCAGCGCTACGATGCCGATCCGCGGTCCTTCAGTAGATCGGCGAGTATGCGGGTGCTCCCAATGAAGTTGAGAGATCGGCAGTTCCACGTACCGAGTTTCCAATTGCAAGTCCTTTTTGTTAGCTGGGGTCGTTGCCATTGGTCTCGGTTCGTATTATTCTTGTTACGTTCCTTCTTTCTTGAAGATAAAGAAAAACTGTGCTTCTTGTTAGAAAGCTAATTTATTACAACTATTCATTTTCATTTTGTTGATCTTCACCCATGGCAATGGGCATGGGCGACTATGATCCATATTTCGTTATGCACACGTTGGTGGCATAACATCTCCCCCTTTTAAAAGAGATCGTAGGGCGCAAGCCAAGCTGGTAGTCTGCGATATCTTCCTTGTCGAGCTGGTTCCGGCGAACCAATACTGGTGGGAACCTCGGACTTATCATCCGTCATCACGTCCTGATTTCCATCGTCATCGTCAGCTGGAACATTTGCTGCGTCGGGAACCAGTTCTTCTAGCGGATCTTCCAGAACCACTGGTGTTGGAACTTGGATTTGGAATTCGTCGAGGAGAAGTGCAAAAGGGAGTTGGTTGTTTGGTGTAGAAACGGCTTCACTTGCATCCGAGAACCGGTGGCGTAGCTGATTCGTATGTGCTCGGTTGAGGCGTCCGTTTTCGAGTAACACAGTATAGTCCACTGATCCCTTGCGTTCGATGACCTGTCCAGGAACCCATTCGGTTTTGTTTCGGCGATGTACTTGCGCGTACACCAGGTCGTCCGAATTGAAGGCTCTTTTGACCGCTCCGTGTCTTCGGTTAAACTGGTCGTTCTGCTTCTCGTTGACCAGGGTTTGACGCGGAGAACTCGGCTTCAAGAGATCCAGGGAAGTCCGCATTTCTCGTCCTAGGAACAGGTGTGCAGGAGATTTACCATCCGGAGCGTTTCGGTTTGGTGTTGACCGGTAAACGGATAGGAACGTCTGAAGGTGCTGGAACGTCACCGTCTTTTCCCCTTCGGCAAGTTTCTTCAATCCTCTCTTCAAGATGTCGACAAAACGTTCTGCTTGTCCGTTCGATTGCGGGTGATACGGGGCTGTCGTCAGATGCTGGATACCATTTTCGTCACAGAAAAGCTTGAAACTGGCGCTGACGAACTGGGTACCATTGTCGGACACAAGAGTATGTGGGTCGCCATATCTTGCGAAAGTTTCTTGTAGCAGCTCCAGCGTCGCTGTGGTAGTGGTGCTACGGGTCCTGAAAATTTCCGGCCATTTTGAGTAGGCATCTACCACGACAAGGTAGAAGTAACCATCGACCGGTCCTGCGTAGTCGATATGAATCCTTTCCCATGGTTTCGTTGGTATCGGCCTTGGTATCGGCCATGATGATAGGGTAGTCTTGCGGGGCAATTTTGCAGCAGCAGCACAGGAACGACACTGGCGCACAAACGATTCAACGTCCTCGTCGATGTTCGGCCAGTACACGAAACTTCTTGCGAGTGCGATCCCGGGGTGTCCACGGTGGAGTTGCCGGATGATGCGTTTGCGGAACCGTTCAGGGACCACAACTCGATCACCAAACATGATGCAGTCCTGGGTAACTTGAAGACCTTCTCTTCGCGAGTAGAATTGTCGTACAGCTGGAGTGTGGAGCTCGCTTGCCGTGCTCGGCCAGCCGTTGCTGATGTGGTTGATTACCTCTTGAAGGACCGGGTCGTTTTGCGTTTCCTTGGCGATCATTTGTGCTGTGACAGGCAAATGGGAAGTAGAGTCGTCGAGGATTGCCTTCACGTCGGTTTCCGTCTGGAGAGCAGAGATAACGTATTCCTCGTCCGGTTTGCTGTGGCAGCTCATCAAGCGTGACAGCAGGTCAGCATGTCCAAAACTAGCCGTTGGAACGAACTGGATATCGAAGTCGTACAGCAACATCGTAAGCGCCCAGCGCTGGAGACGATTTGCCGTGTAGACGGGAATTCCTTTATTGCTGCCGAAAATCTTGAGAAGGGGCTTGTGGTCGGTCTGAAGCACGAATCTGCGACCGAAAATCATCTTGTGGAAACGGGTAACTGCAAACACCAATGCGAGCGCTTCCTTCTCGATTTGACCATAGTTTTCTTCCGCAGGTGTGAATGACCTTGAAGCGTGAGCGATGGCTATGACGGAGCCATCGGGAAAACGGTGTAGGATAACGGCACCCAAGCCGTCCTTGGAGGCGTCTCCGGCCACGATGATTTCCTTACTGGGATCGAAATGCGTCAGCAAGAGATTGGAGAACAGGATGGACTTGAAACGGTCGAACGATTTTTGACACTCAGCAGTCCACTTCCATGGAGCATCTTTCTTGAGTAGACGATCGAGGGGTGCTCGGAGTTGCTTCATCTGTCCAACGAACCGTTCGTAGTAGTTAATCGCACCGAGGTACGATCGTAGTTGCGATACATTCGTTGGAGGTGCCATTTCGGAGATAGCGCTGGTTTTGGCTGGATCTGGGCGGAGACCATCCTTGTCGACGATGTGGCCCAGAAACTTGATCTGCGGCAGGGAGAAACGACACTTTTCGATGCGGAGATGAAAACCATACTCACGAATTCGCTGCAGCACAGCGTGAAGCCTGAGGTCGTGCTCCTCTTGAGTCCTTCCAGCGATTAGGATGTCGTCCAGGTAAGGCTTGACACCAGGAATGCCGGCAACCATGCTGTCGATGATCCTCTGGAACGCTCCAGGAGCCGATTTCACACCGGGCGGCAAACGGTTGTACTGGAACAAACCCTTGTGCGTGTTTATCGTGAGCAGTCGTCTTGATGATTCCTCTACTTCGACCTGAAGATAGGCGTCCGATAGGTCGATGCAGGAGAAGTAACGGCAGCCGGCTAGTTCAGCAAAAATGTCGTCCGGGTGCGGCAGCGGATGGCGATCCGACTCGAGTGCGTCGTTGAGACCCGTGGAATAGTCACCACAGATACGTACGGAGACATCGGATTTGCGAACCACAACTATGGGAGCAGCCCAATCGGAGAACTGGACTGGCGAAATGATGCCGTTATCTTGAAGTCTCTGCAGCTCAGCGTAGGCAACCGGTCTCTTGGGGCAGTACACAGGGCGTGCGTCTGGCTTCGGATAGAGTGTTACCTTCGCTTTCGAGCAGCATCCGAGCGTGGACTGGAACACTTCAGGAAACTTGGCTTGAAGCTTCTGCATCGTTGCGTTCGAGTTTTGCTGGATGTTGTTGACCAACGAGCTGAATGGAACCGACCAGAGATCGAACGGATCAATTGTTTCGATTCCGAGTACGTTGAGATCCGGATTGCTCGTGACGAAAATGCGGCCAGATTTTGTCACGTCTTGAACGGTGATTTCGGCGTTGAACTCACCTAGGATCCCGATGCTGTCACCAGAGGCACTCACGGCGTCGACTTCCGATGGATTGATGACAGGCTTGCCCACGGATGTCCAAGTGCGCTTGGAAATAATGGTGATGTCGGAGGCACAATCGAGCTGCAACGTTGCGGGCGAACCGTTGATTTCGATCTTGACATACTTCCGTTTCTTCGTGAGGTCAACTCGCTTAACCGAGATACCTTTGGACTTGACTTGGACTTGACGACGTCTTTAGGTTTCGGTTTGTCGACCTGAGGAGCAGTAGCCTTCCTTGTGGCCCTTCCGCTTGCACTTCGTACAGGTATGGGACTGGTAGGGACACTCCTTGACGTAGTGTAGATCCCCACAGAACCAGCAAGGTGTTTTCGGTGACTGCGACTTCTTCTCCTTCCGACTTGAAGTACGATGATGGCGAGAGATTGCGTGAACGTTGGACTTGTCCCCGCAGCCTTTCTCGATCATCTGGGTGTCTTGCTTGAGGTTAATGATGCGGTTGCACTCCTCAACCAGGTTTTCAAGCTTGAGAGTGGCACCGTCGGCGGGCGGCGCGTTTTCTTTAGCTTCCAACTTTCCGATCAGTCTGGTCCGGATGTCCGAATCGCGCGGTGACTGGAGACCGCATACGAACCTGAGAGTCTTGAATTGGTCGTTGGACAGTTTTTCCATCTGGAACGCTTCACAGTGCTTGTTGACCGACGCGGCGTATGACGAAAAATCATCGGCGTCGTTCTTCACGTATTGAAGACACTGGTACCGAGCGTTGAAGAGGGACTTTTGGCGTCCGAACAGCTTCTTCAGCCTCTTCACGGTGTCTTCGAATCCAAAATCCCGCGGATGGTTCGGCAAAACGCTGTTCACGTAGCGTTCGTGGAACTGCGTGCCGATTTTCCGCAGAAGCAGCCTGACCTTCGCCTTGTCGTCCAAATGCTTACCGTCCTCCTTGAACACGTCCTCGTACCGAGCGTACCACGAATCGAAAAAGATGCCGCCGTTTGGATCGTATTGGAACTCGTCGATTCCGGTGGAGAGTGACTCGATGATCTCCTCGCTTCCAGCTTGATTGGCGTTACCCTGCTGGAGAGCTGCAATCTGCTGCTGCTGGGTTGCGATGAGATCCGTCAGCCGGAGAATCGCTTCAGATCGGCGTCAGCCATTCTTGATTCTTGAGTGGGTTGAGGGCTTCAGCGGTGGAACAAAATATGTCTTGATGCTTGGCAGGAACAGGGCTTGAATTCGCTTCCGGGATAGCAGGAACTTTTCCTCGTCGCCAACTTTTGTTACGTTCCTTCTTTCTTGAAGATAAAGAAAAACTGTGCTTCTTGTTAGAAAGCTAATTTATTACAACTATTCTGTTTGGTGGCTTGTTAAGAAGTGACAATTAATTTTCATTTTGTTGATCTTCACCCATGGCAATGGGCATGGGCGACTATGATCCATATTTCGTTATGCACACGTTGGTGGCATAACAATTCTGCTGCTGATTTTCCGTTACAATGGTTTTTTTATGGCTGGCTCGTAGGGCCTGACACCAACCTCCTACTTTCCGGAGGACCATAGTGCACAGTTGAGCTTAAAGTCCTTCCCTGGCACTCGGACGTAGATCAGCCGCCCTTAACATGAGGATCAGACGCTGTTGTGAGCCGCTCCTCCTGGAGAACAGACGCTTAGGTTTGCCGAAGCAAACCCCCCCTTCCCTGTCAGCCTACGACCAAAGTTCCCACCGGGGTTGGTTACCCGATCTTCCCTAAGGTGGCTCATAGTTTCCGGCCGGTACTACGAGGAGGTAGGGATAGGAGTTGCTGGGCAGAGGCTAGTGGATCACATTGGGATCTGAATTGCGCAGCATACCCAGCCTTTACCGTGCCTCGCACCTGTATTCTGGGTTCTAGAATTCCGAAATATCCCACTACATGAATTCGGAACTTATCATCCACAGAATATCATTCTTCCCCCTTGAGCAGTATCTGATCCGTTAACCCAACTGGGTGTTTCATACTCACCATTGCTGAAGCCATCAGTTCGAGTTTTCTCAATTTTCCGTTGTCGCCAAATGTGTATTAGTTCTCTTGGTAGTTTGAACAATAATTAATTGCCCTTCATATTAATAATGCACATTTATTTGCTGTCATTAACCTTACACATAATCGAGGCTACTTAGATTATCCTGGCACACTTAAGATCCTACACAGTAGGTACATGTTAACAATCCACCTCGTATCTTTTAAGCTAGTATGGGTGCTATTACACTCTTTGCCCAGACGCCAAATATTTGACCACTTTTGAAAGATAAATTTTGGCAGGTTGTTTGGCTCTGTTTGTCCCTATTCGTTTTTCGAGAGTGACAAATATTTTTGTTTGCTAAATATTTGTCACTCTCGAAAAACGAATAGGGACAAACAGAGCCAAACAACCTGCCAAAATTTATCTTTCAAAAGTGGTCAAATATTTGGCGTCTGGGCAAAGAGTGTAATGAGCCTCTGCACGCATTTGCCCTGTCCTGCTCACTCCCACAGAAAACTTGAAAACAGCGCGCACAGTAAAAGTCACATTTGACTTTTACTGTGCGAACTGTTTTCAAGTTTTCTGTGGGAGTGAGCAGTACGTCAGATTCGTGCAGAGGCTCATAGCACCCTTACAGAAACGACAAAGATTGGATAATGGATTCCGTTCTCAAATCCTTCTGTTGATTGCGGTGAGACATGAGCTGAAAACTCGCGTCGTGGTGATCCACGTGACTTCGCGACGCGACACCCCAAGAAGTTGCGTTGCAGACATCCATCGCTTTGTCACAAAACATAAGAAAATACCCGTCGCACGCCGACTTTGTAGCATGCGTCCGTGGTTGATATCGATTTTCTGTGTACGTCAGCTTCTCACGTACACATGTTGCTACAGCCCCCATCAAGTACAATTCAAAGGCAAACCAAAGGCATGGTTCGCCCGCCGCCCGCCGCAGTCAGTGCGAGTAAGTAAAACCGCGCGGTAATCGACGCTAGGTGGAAATTTTCCCCCCAGCAAATAGTGCACCAGTGGGAAAATCCAACCAGGCAGCTTGTGAGTTTGTGCAGTGTGAAAATTGCATCATTTCCGGCTCCAGAGACGTACTTTCAGCCGGTGAAACTACGCAGCATTCGGTTTGCTTTCGGTAGCCGCCTCTTGAGCGGTACCCACATATTGGTGAACGAATTTTAATTGGTTAAATAGTTCGAGGTATGTGCCTGCCTGAGTGCTGATGCTGAATAAAAATCCACCGTATAAATTCCATTCCCGGTGCGGAAGAAGGGGAAGCAGCATGACGATCAAAACGTGATCAGAAATCGTTCATTCATACATACACGACTGACGTTAATGGGAAGAATTAAGCTGGATGGTTTCGGTAGAAGAAAAAAGTATGGTGCGAGGGGTTGAAGCAGGCGAGGAATGAAGGAGAAAACAAGCCGGAGAACGAAAACAAAAACAAACGCGAGTTATGCGGCGATCGTGCGCGGCGCGGCGTGGTGTCTTGAACGACCTTGACCAGCAAATCGACGACGACTCGCGAGATTGTAGTGAGTAGGTACCGTTCGGCGTGTTGGAATGTATACATTTTTTTTTTCCTATCGAGGCGTTAGTCATTCTACTCAAATCCGCGCGATTGAATTGATAAAGTTCAAAATAATTGATGGTAATTAAGCCGTGTTGGATGTGTGTTTGGGCTTAATTTTATTCGAATCGTCTTTAGGTACGGTTTTCCCCATTGAATCAATTTGCACTATGGGCTGGAAATTGAAATTAAGGAAATAAATTTAAAAAAAGTTATGTTGGAGGTAAATCCAGGCCCGGATTTAAGGGGGGGCAATGGGGGCAAGTGCCCCGGGCACCCCGATTGAAGGGGCCCCCCAAGAATCCCGAAGCACTATATTTATTTTGTTCAACGAACTTATATAAAACTAGCTGTACCCGGCAAACTTTGTCTTGCCTACTGCGTTTTTTGACGTTTTAAGTTTCTAGCCAAGTCCAAATCCCAGGTCGCCGGTATGGAAGGTCGATTTTCAAAAACTATCATTTTTGTCCATGTTTTATGCCTCATAACTGAAAACTAACAGAACAAAACTAAGACGACCAAAATCGGACCTTCCGTTCGCAAGTTATGCGCGGTCCCACGTATGCCACTGCATTTTTATATATATAGATAGATACAGTTGTCCTAGAGTAGTTGTAATTGGGTTACCAAAAGTATCGAGATTATTTTATAATCTGAAATTTGACTTGAGATTAATCGAAATCCTGCATTTCATGGTTTTTAGTGCACTGGCACTATTTTTAGAATGGATTCACAATTTTTGTGGGATATTTTCTTCAATATGAGCTGCCATTCTCAAACCATAAAACTGTCTTGTCAATTTATTGATAAATACAAAACAATTGAAATTTAAAAAAAAACAACTAAACGATTCAATTGCTTCTCCAGAGAGGTATACAATATTCATTAATTGGATAAAAAGAATTTTCTTGTTTATTTTGGTGTACACGAGTTTCTCTAAAAACCTCTTGAAAGTTTTTATTAAGTTCTGTAGAAAAATTAAAAACGTTTCTTAACAAAATCAAAGATTAATGTTTTCAGAATATATTAAATGATGATTGTGTATCAATAGAAATGTCATTTCATTGATAATTTAATAATTCAATCACTTATTTGACAATGATTGTGCGTGCTTCTGTTGATTATACGATTATATTCTAAAAACACATATACCTATGAATACCCATCTGGCTCAATTTGTTGAGGACAGATGTTTTTATGGGAAAGATATGATAATTATTAAAAGAGATATTTAGGAAATTCGGATCAATTTTGGAAACCTAGCTTCCTAAAACATCTCGGAGCAGTCGTTTTACATATCTATATTTTGGGTTTCACCGACGTTTTCGAGAATTTAGTGCTACAGTTGCCCACTAAAGACCTAACTTTTTTCAGTCTAAGTCTTGAATTACTCGTAAAATATTGCTATCGCAAAAAACCAGTAAAAATTAAAAAAAAAAACAAAAAGAATTACACAACATTGCCAAAACATTTAATATAAGGTTTACATCTTTAAAATCTTGCTTTTGGGGACCTACTCTAAAAAGTTTGCCCCGGGCCCCCCGAAGCCTAAATTCGGCACTGGGTAAATCGATAAAAAAATGCTTCCCTCTCCTTCAGAAAAGAATTTAATATTGCATGCGGCATGGCAAAGGCTGGGTAACGTGAATTACATACTCTATTGAGGCCACATTAGTTTCTTCCCAGCAACTTCTATTAGCCTCTGGGGCTGTCCATAAACCACGTGGTCTTGGGGGGGGGGTTCGGCCAATAACCATTTTGTATGGACAAATTAAAAATTTTGTATCGACAAATGACCACGGGGGGGGGAGGAGGGTTGAAAAGTCCCAAAAAAATGACCACGTGGTTTATGGACAGCCCCTCTGCATGCTGTGAGATTTTGACTTTTACTGCGAGCACTGTGTTCAAAATTTCTGTGAGAGTGAGCAGGACAGCACCAAAACTCCGCTCGCAGTTAAAGTCAAAGAACAAAAGAATTTTGCTGGCATACACATGTTAATTGCTTAGAAAATATAGTCTACGTAGGAACATTTGTCATGGCCTGACTAGGAAGGATTTATGTGAGCGACTCATAAAAGCATTAGTTCCCAATGTTAGGGGCGGCTAATCATCGACGTCAGAGTATCAGCAGTGCAGATTTGGCACGAATCTCCGTATATTCATGTATGCTTGTATGTAAATTGCCTCGTTTCTACGTTCCTTTCTTACAGTCACTGTAATGTCTTTAAAACCACCAAAGCAGATAGAATCCAGTTAATAGTCCTTTAGACTCGTTCTATAAGTGACTCACAGTAAGAACGCGCGCGCAGTTCACTTAAACCCAATTTGTATCAATAGTTGAATCACAATATATCAGTTAAATTAGACATAGTATCAGTTGTTTTTGTTAAGTACAATAAACACAGTAGCACAGACAAACAGACGCAACACCTTGAACGATTTTCATGGAAATCCATCACCCAGTTCACACTACGATCACCTGGTGGAAAAGTTGCACGAATCACTGGGTTGTGCAGTATCGTCAACAGAAGGCGCTAGTGTGAAACGTCAAATGCATAGAAAAACGATGCGCGCGCCTCTGGTTGTGAAAGCCACAACTATGAAAATTTAAAATGATCGTTAAAAGCGTGGTCGATGGAAATTTCACAAGTGTTACGTCTGTTTGTCTGTGACAGTAATGCATGCTCGCGATGCTGACTTTTACTAAAAGAAACGCAAGAATATCCACTCGGCTGTGATCAACCAACAGACGCTCTTATGTGCGACAACAGTCATTCTGTGTTCAATCCTGATCCAAACGGTAGCTCCACAGACAAACAGACGTAACACTCTGATAATTTCCATCGTACACCGATTTAACGGTCTTTTTCAAAATTTGATAATTGGCCAACTGCTCAACTGTGGCGCTCGCATCGTTTTTGTTCGAGTTTGACATTTGCTCACTACCCACCGACGAACCGACGTGACAGTGGTGTTTCAAAACTGTCCCCCCTCAATTTAACGGTCGACCAGCAAAGCGAGCGAACCCTTCTGTCAAATCAGCGTAGACGCGAACCTCTTCCTATGTTAACACACAGGGGTTTGGTATCAAGCTAGCATACCAACGAGGGCCGTTATAGAGGTGGCGATAGTGTTCGGCTATTTTTCATCATGGCGTCGCGGACAACAAATTTGAATTTGTTTGTTCTAGCTGTCACGTCGGTTCGTCGGTGCACTACCGCCACCTAGTTGGTGGTCGGCCAAATATAGCCATTTTAGCATTGGGCGAATATGTTTCCGTGACTATGATTTGAATCGAAAAATGTTGGAAGTGTTACGTCTGTTTGTCTGCGGTAGCTCTTTCTACGGCGATAACTAAGACACAGACAAACAGACGTAACACTTGTGAAATTTCCATCGACCACGCTTTTAACGATTATTTTAAATTTTCATAGTTGTGGCTTTCACAACCAGAGGCGCGCGCATCGTTTTTCTATGCATTTGACGTTTCACACTAGCGCCTTCTGTTGACGATACTGCACAACCCAGTGATTCGTGCAACTTTTCCACCAGGTGATGGTAGTGTGAACTGGGCGATGGATTTCCATGAAAATCGTTCAAAATGTTTACCCTGGAGTAAGCGGAACGGGAGCTGACGTTCAAGCAGATGTCGCTGCTCAAACGTTCCTGAAATTAGAGAACCAATGGAAAGTTATGAAGTCTCCTGATGTAGCTGAAAGCAGAGACTGAAAGGCACGTTGTGCACAGCTAATCACGTTCGGTAATTTTTACCGAAATCTCAACCGCTGAGCGTTCGGTAATGGATTATTAACGAAATTCTGTTAAAAAATAACAAATTTCGGTAAAATGTTATCGTTTATCTGTCAAACTCTAACGAACTTCGGTAAAGATTGCTACCTTTACCGAATTTTTCCGTAAAACAAACTTAACGGTTGAGATTTCGGTAAAACATTACCGAAGTCGATGATTTTTTCTAACTGTGTAGCAAAATCACGATAGCAGCTATGCATGCACGATGATCCTGCCTACGCTGGTTACAACAGGGACAGAACGTCGAATTCCAGTTACTTAATCAAGTACGGTGGAGGATCCATAACTTGGGATTTGAGCAAGCAGACAAGCGTGGCTTTGAGTTCAATTGAAGCTGAGCTCATTTCCCTAGCAGCAGCACACAAGTTACAAAGAAGTGTCAACAGCGCAGGTTTTTGGGTGTACAGGAGCTACATTCATGTAATTCTAACCCGAAGGCAGAATAACTTGAAAATGACTCCTTTCCAACCAAAAACCTGCGCTGTCAACACTTCTTTGTGAGTTGTGTGCTGCTTGGGTGAGCTGGACGAAACGATTATTGGAAGAAATCGCTCTGAAGAAAATACAGGACCAGTCATCGTTGCAGGTAGTCGGACGGAAAGAAACATGTTGATGTGCGTTATTTCTTTGTACGAGATTTGGGGTAGAAAGAAGTTATCAAGCTGCAATATTTTTTTTCTCAGCCGCTTAACCTAATTTTACAGCTCTATTGTTAATTTGAGCACTACGTGAGCGATTACATATAGCCCATATAGCCGAGGCGGTAAACGCACGGGTATTCAGCATGACCATGCTGAGGGTGACGGGTTCGATTCCCGGTCGGTCCAGGATCTTTTCGTAAAGGGAATTTCCTTGACTTCCTTGGGCATAGAGTATCTTCGTGCCTGCCACACGATATACACATGCAAAATGGTCATTGGCAGAGGAAGCTCTCTGCCGCTTCCTCTGCGGAAGCTGAGAAGCAGGCTTTGTCCCAGTGAGGACGTTACGCCAAGAAGAAGAAGAAGAAGTGAGCGATTACAAATCACATCTTTCTACAGCGCCAAAATGTATTCTATTCTAATGCTACTACAGTAGATGTTCGATAAGTGCAACATGTTTATGTTTCAATTACCAAATGTAATTCGCTATCTGCAACGACTGACAGGCTTCCAGCTGTCAATTCATATCGGACGCAGCCTAGTGCACACAAAAACATCGCATTGCAGCTGTAGTGCATCCGAAAACATCGTGACACAGTTGACGTTTCGTTTTGACAGATAGCGATGCGATAACTGCAAAACTGTTGCAGTTACCGGACTTGCAGTTAAAAAGCATTTCAGTTAAAGCAGCGATTGCACCAAGCGAACGTCTACTGTATATCGCACTGGTTGCCTATTTGCTTCTTCCACTTTTAACTCTGTCCATGATAAAAGAATGTGTGGCTCTTGTTCTATTGCCAGTCCGATTGAGGGCCTATATGAACTGCTCAGAAGAGGGTCAGTGTCGCCATCCTCTGAAGAAAGAGCACTTGACGAAAAATTGCAAGTTTCGGGGCTGAGATCGAGCCCATGACCATCCATCTATGAAGTGGACGTGTCACCACTGCACCACGGGCCTCGGCAAGTTGCAGTAATGCCCCACCAAAACAATGCTAGCCGACATTCTCCAGAAAGTCACTTCAACCAGTACCGTTGGAGAATATGCAGAGTATGATCGGAATAGAATCAGATCAAATCGAGGAGGATTGGTTAGCAGCTGCCACTTTGACCTGGATTTATAGTAACCCTATATAATACCTTGAAAATTGATACTGCAATTCTTTGTTCAACTCTCGAACCAACCGGTAGTAACTGAAAAACATCAACAGAATAACACGAACGGAGACCAACGACGTGACTAAATAGAACTATGGAAGTTCGTTACATGAAACTGCCGATCTCTGAACATAATCGGGAGCTTCCGCTTACTCACCGATCTACTGAAGGAGCTACGAACATCTATATATATATATATATATATATATATATATATATATATATATATATATATATATATATATATATATATATATATATATATATATATATATATATATATATATATATATATATATATATATATATATATATATATATATATATATATATATATATATATATATATATATATATATATATATATATATATATATATATATATAAATGAGTTTGAAGTTCCTTTGAGGCAACAAAACTCAAGAACGGATGAACCGATCAGCATGACTCTTGCGTGGTTCGGTTCGTATTCGTGGTGGCTGTGTTTATAAGGGCTGCAAAGCGGTGAGTCGATAAGGAGAGCGTCCAACATAGCACTGGTCCTCACAAGTTCCTACCTCATGCTTCCACGGGTCAAGCGATGACAAAGACCGCCAGCCAAGAGTTGTGTGCTTAGCTGGTATTGCAGCCTGGGCACTGTTGTCCTTCTGACTAGATTAAGGAGGTACGACCCGAGCGTCTGATCACCAAGGAGGTGCGGCTCAAACAGCGTCTGCGGCTGAGTAAGAAATGCTTCACCACGCCCAGCTAGATCCAAGGTGGTAGCCCCATCAGCGTGGTCGTCCCAGTGTTGGTTGGGACGATAAACAGAACTGGCACGATGGACCTCCAGCGAGACAGGAGTGTTGCCGTAAGCCCAATAAGCCACCCGTAAAAATCCCCATTGCGAATAACATAGGAGAAAATACGACTCAATACAATCGGCAAAGACCCACGCGATGAAATAAGGACTACGATTAGAAGCTTGAAACATGGAATTCCAAGTCACTAGGTTTCGCAGGATGTGACAGGATATTTTGCGACGAACTACATCCCCACAACTTCGACATCGTGGCGTTGCAGGAACTTTGTTGGACTGGACAGAAAGTCTCGAAAAGCAGGCATCGAACGGCTACCTTCTACCAAAGCTGTGGAACCACCAATGAACTGGGAACAGGATTTATAGTGTTGGGCAAGATGCAACAACGTGTGATCGAGTGGTAGCCGATCAACGCAAAGATGTGCATATTAATAGTTAAGGGCCGTTTCTTCAACTACAGCATCATCAAGGTCCACTGCCCACACGAAGGGAGACCTGATGACGAGAAAGAAGCGTTCTACGCGCAGTTAGAGCAAACATACGATGGTTGCTCGCCGCGAGACGTGAAAATCGTTGTCAGCGACATGAACGCGCAGGTAGGAAGGGAGGAAATGTACAGACCGGTAATTGGGCGAAACAGCCTGCACTCCGTATCGAATGATAACGGCCAGCGATGCGTAAACTTAGTAGCCTCCCGTGGTATGGTAGTCCGAAGCACCTTCTTTCCCCGCAAAGATATCCACAAAGCCACCTGGAGATGACTCGACCAACAAACAGAAGCAAATCGACCACGTTCTAATCGATGGTAAATTCTTCTCGGATATAACCAATGTCCGCACATACCGCAGTGCGAATATAGATTCGAATCACTACTTAGTCCTGTGTGCATGCGCTCAAAACTTTCGACAGTTATCATCAAGCGTCGAAGTCGAACGCCGCTGCTCAACATCGAGCAGCTGCGTAACGTAGAAGTGGCTCAAGACTACGCGCAGCAGTTAACAGTGGCCCTACCAACGGAAGAGCAGCTTGGCGCAGCTACACTTGAAGATGGCTGGAGGGACATCCGATCCGCCATAGATAGTACCTCGGCTACAGCACTAGGCTTCGCGACTCCGAATCACAGAAACGACTGGTACGACGGCGAATGTGAACAGTTGAAAAACGAGAAGAATGCAGCATGGGCAAGAATGCTGCAACACCGTACGAGAGCGAATGAGGCAGGTTACAGACAGGCGCGGAACAGGCAGAACTCAGTCTTCCGGATGAAGAAGCGCATCAAATCGACGTACGATTTCAAATCGACGTATGATACAATCGATCGAGAAAAGCTCTGTCAGATTATGCACAAATACGGATTTCCGGATAAACTGATACAATTGATCAAGGTGACGATGGATCAAGTGATGTGCGTAGTTCGAGTATCAGGGACACTCTCGAGTCCCTTCGAATCTCGCAGAGGGTTATGGCAAAGTGATGGCCTTTCGTGCTTGCCGTTCAACATTGCTTTAAAGGGTGTAATTAGGAGAGCGGGGATAAACACGAGTGGAACGATTTTCACGAAGTCCGTTTAGGCAGCGTCCATTTATTACGTAACGCTAAAATCGAGATTTTTCGACCCCCTCTCCCCCCTCCGTAACGCTTTTTTATATGAAAACCTGAAAACTTTTGTATGGGCCGTAACGCTCGGCCGTACTCCCCCCGCTCCCCCTAGAGCGTTACGTAATTTGTGGACGGCGCCTTAGCTGCTTGGTTTCGCCGATGATATTGATATTATAGCTCGTAAATTTGAGACGATGGCGGAAACGTACATCTGACTATAGAGTGAAGCTAGGCGAATCGGATTAGTCATTAATGTGTCGAAGACAAAGTACATGATGGCAAAGGGCTCCAGGGAGGAATCACCGCGCCCGACACCCCGAATTTCTATCGAGGCGGTTGAAGAATTCGTGTACTTGGGCTCACTGGTGACTGCCGACAACGACACCGGCAGAGAAATTCAGAGGCGCATTGTGGCAGAAAATCGTGCTTACTTTGGACTCCGCAGAACTCTACGATCGAATAAAGTTCGCCGTAACACGAAGTTAACTATCTACAAAACGCTGATTAGACCGGTAGTCCTCTATGGGCACGAAACATGGACCCTACGTGCAGAGGACCAACGCGGACCTTTGGAGTTTTCGAACGGAAGGTGTTGAGTACCATCTACGGCGGAGTGCAGATGGCAGACGGGACTTGGAGAAGGCGAATGAACCACGAGCTGCATCAGCTGCTAAGAGAACCAACCATCGTCCATACCGCGAAAATCTGGAGGCTACGGTGGGCGGGTCACGTTATCAGGATGTCAGATAGCAACCCGACTAAAAAGGTTCTCGAGAGTCATCCGACCGGTACAAGAAGACGTGGAGCGCAGCGAGCTAGGTGGGTCGACCAAGTGGAGGACGATCTGCAGACCCTACGCAGAGTGCGGAACTGGAGACACACAGCCATGGACCGAGCAGAATGGAGACGGCTACTATGTATAGCAGAGGCCACTCAGGCCTTAGTCTGACCGGTAATCTTCTGAACAACTTCTCCGAAAACAGCATGTTGAAATATGCTGTAATTCTCAATATTAATAGGAAAATGCTGAACAAATTAGGCTAAGTTTCATGTACATTAGAAAAGGGGCCTTTTGTTAACCCGGGAGCGGTCGCGTCGTGTACTGAGTACACGCACTATGAAAAATGCACGCTTGTGGTACACAGCGTGAGCGTGGCGTCGTTGCAGGCTGTTGCAGGTAGTCAAAGACGCGACAGCTCGAGGGTTAACCCGGGAGCGGTCGCGTCGTGTACTGAGTACACGCACTGTGAAAAATGTATGCTTGTGGTATACAGCGTAAGCGCGGCATCGCTGCAGGTAGTCAAAGATGCGACTGCTCGAGGGTTAAGTACTTTGTAGAAGATCAATTGTATCTCTAAATCATATAGAGGCGCTGAATATGTATCGTACATCGGGATGCTGGACCATTGTGCACTTGACTCAGCGACGTTCGATGTTTGATACTGTTGTTTACATCTTTCCTTTCAAATTATTTATATCGAGCGACAGCCAGAAAATGCAGCAGCCAACCCATGAATATCTCGCGTTTAGTGTCATACGGGCGTAGTTGCTTCCCTTCATAAATTTCCCTTTGGTCAAACTGGTCTGGCAGGCAAACCATTTTTAGTTGTTTTTGCTGTTTTATGTGCCATTAATACCGAAATAGAGCTCATCTAAACACTGATCTTATCAATCGTGGCAGACACGCCTCTATGGTACTTCACGCCAGCTATGCATATCATTTCGGAGAAGTGAGCATATTCGTTTTAATTAAAACCTGTTTTGAGACACAATTGAAGGCGCCAACCACTTGGACACTGACTGGTTCTATTCTAATGTTTTTGTTTACAACTTTTCATTCATAAACAACACGCCACCACTGACTGGACCGGCAGTGCACTGTTAAGAGAGTGGCTGGCCTGGAGGCTTGGTTTGAATGGAATTCCGGAACGGATAAATCATTACTGCTTTACGGGAACGAAACGAACGATTATGAAATGGTTCTAAGAATTTCGTAGTTGGGATATTGACAAAGGATGTAAATCTGAAGGACGGAAATAAGACGCAGTTATAGAGATTTGCATAACACACGGCGTCAGATCCCATGAGGTTCAAGAGGATCATTCAGCAGTTCAGGAGAAACGGGTTCATGGTGTGATTTCAGCAAGTTATTCAATAAGTTATGGGCCCAGAAAAAGATCGCTTCCTCACCGAATACAAATTATCAATTCGTAGAAAGAGACTTCTGCTGACAAGGCTAACTGATCACTCAATCTGCAAACGTTGGAGCTTATTCTATTACATAGTACCGTCTACCCCCGTTGGTTTGACCGCATCTAATCTGAACACTTTTCAATTTGACCCCCTCTAATCTGCACATCGTTCAAACTAAAAATGGTTCAAACGTCATTCTGCTCATGGAACGGGGTGAAACGGAACGCAGAATCAAAACAAAACAGCAAAAAGGGTTACCATCAGTGTGTTTTTCGAAGCTCACAGGGTTACTAGAAGTTCAAATTAAAAATGAACCCCGTTGGTTTGCATGAGGTGTCGTTCAAACCAACGGGGGTAGACGGTATTAAGGTGGATGTATTGCTACGATATTTTTTCAGACGATTTTGTTCAAGAATTGAGCCTGCGATTTTTTTTCATTATATTGAAAAAGTGATATTTTTCAGTTCATGTGACCCGAAAACCCAGCACGAGAATCAATTCACGTGAACCAGTAAATCAGTCATAAGTAATTCAATTTAGACAAGAACCATAGCTGATAGCAGCATTCACTTACAGCAGTCCTGACCTACATTTCAGCTCTTATCATAAGTTGCCTGTACATTTTCGATGTATGCTACTACAAGCACACACGTAACGATCTAGCAGAGCAACAAACCGACGTACCTACTTTTTTAATCAGACAAAGCTTGGCCCCAGGTCTACCGTAAATCTTAAGTTTGCCGTCCGCCACCGAGCATCGAACTATAAGTAGGGGGATGTTTGCCTTTTGATATGTGCGTAGCAGCGCAGCGTATATGTTTCTGATCGCTGGTAGTGGCCGAGTTTACCGTGAACCGAGCCAACCGCGTGCTGTGTGCAGTTAGATTATCAGCTTGATGATGATGGTGTCAGTTAACTGAATTCAAAGCTGCGGTACGGGCGATAACCATGGCGGGTGTAGAGTGGCTACTGTTATGACTTCTATTAAAATAATAGCATTCTTGAGTTGACTGGATCCGCAGAAGGCAGCGAACGATAAGGCTGATTCGCGGTGATCGCAGTTCGAACGAAAAACCTGCGCAAAGGAGTATGCGTGGTATTGTGCATCCATCCCTGTTGGAAATAAAAACAAGCGAGGCATCGATATCCATTCCCAGGCCTCTCCTAGGTACAACCTGGTACAACAATATTTATAATTTAAAAGTATCATACTTTATCCACAGACAAACAGACGTAACACTCTGATAATTCCCATCGTACATTGATTTAACGGTCTTTTTCAAAATTGGATAGGTGGTCAACTGCCCATCCGTGGCGCTCGCATCGTTTTTGTTCGAGTTTGACATTTGCTCACTACCGCCACCTAGTTGATGGTCGGTCAAACTTTGTCCTTTTAGCATTGGGCGAATATGTTTCCGTGACTATGATTTAAATCGAAAATTGTTCGAAGTGTTACATCTGTTTGTCTGTGCTTTATCTGCAAGTTTCGTACCTAGCTCCACTGTGTGATGTACCCCAAAGAGTACCTACTCCATCAATCCCTGCGTAAATACACAAGTCCTGATGATCTGAACTAACCGCCGTTTATCGCAATGAGATTACATTTTTGGCCTACAAGTCCGACTCGTTACCCGGGGACTCAAAAAATCAACCCAAATAATCGAATCATCGGGATAATCCAGCCATTCAGTTTTCCTATCCCTCTTAAATTTATTTTTTTAAGTGCAAGGACAAGAAGCAATTCCTGGAGGTATTCCAAATAAAAGCTCCTTAATGATTTCCACAAGGAACGCCTATAGAGGATTCCTGGAAAGAGCAACTGGAAGATTACCAAAAGGAACTTCTGCAGGATTCCCACAAATGACTTCTGGACAATTTTCAGAACAAATTTCTGAATTACCAGACAGAATTCCTGGAAAATTTCTAAAAGTAACTCCAGGAAAGCTTCCAAACCGAATGTTTGGAAGGATTTCGTAAGAAACGTCTAAATGAACTTCAGGAAGATTATTAGATAGAACTCCTGGAGGATTCCCAGAAACACTACTGGAGGGTTGTCAGGAATAATTCGTGAAAAAAATACATAAGGAAACAGGTGAGTTCTCAGAAGGAACTCCTGGAGGATTCCCGGATAGAGCATTTAATTCCTGTAGGAATCGCTAAAATAACTTCTGTTAAAATCGAAAAACAACCGTTTACATGAATCGGAATCACTTCTGGGCAAATCCCTGAAGAATGTCTGTGGAAAATGTCACAAGGGACTCTTTGAAGCGTCAGGAAAACAACTTCTGATGGAATACTATAAAAACATTTCTGGGAGGACTCCAGAAGGAACTCCTGGAGGAATCTGAGAGGAAATTTTTGGAGGAATTTCAGAAATGAATATTAGAAAAGCTAAAGTTGGAACTTCATACAAAAACACCGATGAAACTTCTCAGGGAATTTCAACAAAATCTGTTAGGTAAACCCCAGCGTAATTTAATTAATTTCAATTCCAGGTAAAAATTCATCTAGAACTGCATCTTGGGCACCTTCAGCAGGCGTTTCAAATTCATAAGTTCAAGCAATTTTATTTCAATACTTAAAACTGGCATACGGCCCAGAATTTTTGCACGAATATGAAACAGCATTTTAACGCGTTTCGGTTATTATTTTTTTTTTTACTCGAATCTCTTTTTTTTTGTTGTCCCATTTTATCTCAGATTTATTGAATCTTTACTTGAATCTTACTCATTTCTGAGTAACTGTTCCTTGGTGTGTATTGATCTGATTTTTGTGCACGAATTGTACTGACCGTGTCTACCTGTGAATCCATGAGAATTGGCTCAAAATTGACTGAGTTATAGCAGAAAATCGACTCGTACAAAAAAATTATTGGGTTGCCCTCATGGTGAAAAAAAATGTTTTGGTAAAAAAATCCAAGATGGCGGCCAAAATCAATATGGCCGACCCAACTTTTTATTATTGTAAATAGTAGCTCTATCTTTCCTCTTTTCAACAACAATTCGTTTTGAGGTAGTTGTTGGAGAAACTTTCGAGTTATAACGGTTTAAGTGAGCCACCATTTGACCAAAATCGAGGGGTCTGCCAAAGTTTTTGTGGCTCTAACTAACGGGGGGTCCATCAATTTGAGTAACCAAATGCATTTTTCTTACTTTTTAGGCGGGGGCCTTCAGAAAATCGGCACCTTAAACATTTTTGAAGACAAGGTGTAAATAGTGGGCCGGTCTCAGCGAGAATTACTCAAATACATTCTACCAATCTAATTCACGGTTTTTTAAGTTGTTGAAAAATAAAGTAATCGAAAATTATGCAGGATTTAGAACTACTGCTGAAGATGCACATGTCGAGTTCTGTTTTTGACAGTCTTCAATTTTGAAACTGTTTTATACTGAAAGACGCTATTCAACGTTAAAATAAATCTAGAACTAAAACATTATTCGAGATGCCCTGTAATTCGCTTTGACGGAGTTCCGACCTGCCATCTAGGAAAAGTTTACCGTGTGGGAGAAACGTTGCTGGCGGAGTAGGGTGCCTGTACCAGTTATCGCACTACGTAAGAAGAACTATTTCTACAAAAATAAGCAGAAGACCGTCGAATGGCATCGATATGTCAAATGATTGATTTATTTTCATACTTTACGGGAAAAAGTATTTATTACGGCGTGTGCCAATGATAGGAACCCTGTACCAGCTATGAACAAATTTGTCAATGTGGGTTCCATTTCGCACTATTTACATGCATTCCTTTGGGATTAGCCATAACTGGTACACTATGGCGAAATAGGGTGCTAGGAAGCCGAAAAATTAAGGAAAATGATTTATTTCTATTGTAATTTGAGCAAATTGTGAAGTTAAAATCATTGCAATCATCTTTTGTGAATGTGATCTGTTGTTCACAATTTTTCTTTTCTTGTTGATTTGCATCATTAAAGGTTAGAAATCGACTATAGCCATAACAGGTACACTGAGCCTGTAGGAAAAAAAAAAACAAATAAATCCACCTGGTGGTGATAGCACAGAGAACAGACATACAAGTCCAGTTCCGAAACTGTGTAAGGAATTTAACGGCCATTTGAAATCGGCAACACAAGTGGCAACATCGTAGCGCTGCAATCGTTTTATTTCCCATACTAATTAAATTCACCACTTGAAATGTTTCAATTCACCACTACTGTGGCAATATGGTGTTTGGTGGCGTTAGTGTTTTCATCGTGTATTGGTTTGCAACCTTGCTCAAGTGAAGATTCAAATCCTTACACAACTTTCTGAATAAAATTTGTTCTATCCTGGATGTCTGTTCTCTGTGGTGATAGTGCCTTTCTCGTGAAATATGTTCTTATGATCTTTCCATCGACGTAAGCCGAAGTGTTCCTGAATTCTAAGAATACTTTTTTTTATTTAGCAAAGCAATTAGTCGTCACGAACCATAATCGCCCAATGTTAATCAAGCTGCGTTCCGCAAACCGCTGGCTGGATAGAGTTTGTGAGTAAACATCAAACAGAAGCAAAAACGGTGCGAGCGCCTTAAGCACACGCTTCCGTCAGAATACCCATTTTTCATTGCTATCTCTGTCGCTCTTCAAAAGGTTTCATTTAAAAATACCCATTTTCAAGTTACCTGGTTTGGACGGCGACGAGCTGGTAGCGGTGCTCTCATGTGCGTGTGATGCGACCATGCCTAGGTGAGTCCACCCTAGAAATGGGAGGCCACCGGCTTACTGGTGGACCGACGCGATTGCGGACCTGCGCCGCGCCTGCCTACGGGCTAGGCGGCGGATGCAGCGAGCACGATCAGAGGAAGAGCGTGTTCGCCGCTGCAAAAGCCGCGCTTAAGACCGAGATAAGAGCAAGCAAAAAGGCCTGCTTTGAGGGTCTCTGTCAGAGTACCAATGCGAATCCGTGGAGTGACGCCTACAGGATCGTTATGGCCAAGACGAGAGGAGTGATGGCTCCTACAGAGCAATCTCCAGAGATATTGGAGGGGATCATCGGAGGGCTTTTTCCGCGTCATGATCCTAGTCCTTGGCCTCCTTTCATAGGACAGCCGGGGACTGGGGCTGGCGATGAGGAGTGGGTCACCGATGTGGAACTTGCGGGGATAGCTAAGTCACTTAGCGTAGGTAAGGCCCCAGGTCCGGACGGATTTCCTAACCTGGCTCCCGAGATGTTCAGGTCTGCTATGCAGAAATGCCTAGACGAGGGAGTTTTCCCAGAAGCTTGGAAGAGGCAGAGCCCGGTACCACAGACAAACAGACGTAACACCTTGAACGATTTTCACGGAAATCCAACGTCCAGTTCACACTACCATCACCTGGTGGAAAAGTTGCACGAATCACTGTGTTGTGCAATATCGCCAACAGAAGGCGCTAGTGTGAAACGTCAAACGGATAGAAAAACGATGCGCGCGCCTCTGGTTGTGAAAGCCACAACTATGAAAATTCAAAATAATCGTTAAAACGTGGTCGATGGAAATTTCGCAAGTGTTACGTCTGTTTGTCTGTGCTGGTACTATAAAGGCGAGGAAACCACCCGGAGACCCGTCGGCATATAGACCAATATGCTTGATTGACACGGCGGGGAAGGTGCTCGAAAAGATCATCCTCAATAGAATGTTGAGGTTTACCGAGGGCGAAAATTGTCTTTCGAGCAACCAGTACGGCTTCCGGAAGGGGAGGTCAACCGTAGACGCTATCTTGTCGGTTACAAAAACCGCCGAGAAAGCACTCGAGCCTAAGAGGAGGGGAATTCGCTTCTGTGCTTCTGTGACTCTGGATGTAAAGAATGCGTCTAATAGCGCCAGCTGGTCTGCTATTGCCGATGCGCTCTTGCGTCTGGGGATACCGGAGTATCTGTACAAGATTCTCGAAAGTTACTTTCAGAATCGTGTACTAGTTTACGACACGGAGGTGGGTCGGAAGTGCTTTCACATAATCTCAGGAGTCCCGCAAGGTTTCATCCTGGGTCCGGTGTTATGGAATGTCATGTACGACGAGGCGTTGAGGTTAGAGTACCCAGTGGGAGTGGAGATTGTCGGATTTGCCAAAGACATTACGCTCGAAGTCCACGGTGAAACGATCGAGGAGGTGAAGTTGACTACCGACCACTCGATCAAGGTTGTGGAAGCATGGATGCGGTCCAGGAAACTGGAGCTGGCTCACCACAAGACTGAGGGGACGGTTGTTTTTTTTTATCTGTATTAACGAGATTTTTAGCCCTAGGCTAGTTCATCTCGGGACCCACATTTTACTTCCCTTCCGAAGGAAGAACCCACATTTTGTGAGTATGTCGGGAGTGGGATTCGATCCCAGGTCCTCGGCGTGATAGTCAAGTGTTCTAACCACCACACCAGGTTCGCTCCACGTGACGATTGTTAACAACCGGAAGTCGGAGCAGCAGACGGAGATCAGTGTAGGCGAGTGCACTATACTGTCAAAGCGCTCCGTCAAACACTTGGGCGTGATGATCGACGATAAGCTTATCTTAGTTAGCCACGTCGATTATGCCTGTAAAAGAGCCTCCACAGCAATAGTGGCACTGTCCCGGATGATGTTCAATAGCTCTGCGGTGTACGCCAGTAAGCGCAAGCTTCTGGCTAGTGTTGCTACGTCCATACTTAGGTATGGCGGCCCGGCGTGGAGCACAGCGCTAAGTACTAAATGCTACCGACGAAAGCTGGAAAGTACTTACAGGCTTATGTGCCTGAGGGTCGCGAGCGCGTACCGTACCGTGTCACACGACGCTCTCTGCGTCATTACTGGTATGGTGCCTATCAGCATTCTTATCAGTGAGGACATGGAGTGCTTCGAAATGCGCGGCACAAGAGGCATACGCAGGACTGCCAGGATGGCCTCTATGATCAAATGGCAGCGCGCGTGGGACAGTTCCACCAAAGGAAGGTGGACCCATAGGTTGATACCGAGGGTAGATAGTTGGATTAATAGGTGCCATGAGGAAGTTACATTCCACCTGACACAGGTCCTTACAGGTCATGGTTGCTTCCGACAGTATCTACACCGTTTCGGGCATGCGGATTCTCCCGAATGCCCAGTGTGCAATGGTTTAGAGGAAACGGCGGAAGATGTTTTGTTCGTGTGCCCGCGTTTTCGCACAATGCGTGACCGCATGCTTGCCACATGCGGGGCGGACACAACTCCGGACAACTTGGTCCAGAGGATGTGTAGGGATGAGTTTGGCTGGAACGCCGTTTCAACGGCTATTACCCACATCGTCTGGGAGCTACAGAGGAGGTGGCACGTGGACTCGGAGAATGGCTAGTCCAGATGCAGTACAAGAGGTGGTCCAGAGGTTCGAAGTCGGCTTCGTAGGACATACCGGTGCCCTGCGGTCGAGATCGACCCTTACAGCGATTAAGTGGCCGCGGAGAGGAAGTCCCGGTAGCGGTGCTATCGTGGCGTCGGTCTACTGGGTTGGATCCGAGCCCGCGGTTGGAAAAGGGTCCCCGGCAAGGGTCGGGTTAGGCGAGACCCTGCTGTCTGCAACCTTCGGGTGCATCTGATAGGGCCTGAAGGGTAGTGATACCCTTCCTTTGCGGGCAGGTCAGATCGGGTTGCACGTGGGCATCAGTTCTTGATGTCTGTAGAGCAGTTGGGCGCGGGCGGGGTTGACCCTACCCGCCTTCCGTGGACAAAGGGAGTGGCGAGGACCACTCGGGAAACTGGCTAAGCGCCAGCATGTTACCGTGATGGACTTTCCAGAGCGAGTCATCGATGTTCGTTGCTGCTAGGCTACGCAGCTAACCTTGAGAGTGCGATGTGCACTAGCCCGTCTCTGAAGCAATACCTTCTTGGTGGTTCCGGAGAGACGTAGGGTTTGGCGACCATAGGAATGTGTTTAGTGGGTACGAGGAGAGAGTAGTCCTGGCTTTTACTTTTGTTGTAGAAGACGGCCTCAGACCTACACTACCCTAACCTTCTGTCAGGGTGTCTGTTGAGCAGATTATCCCCCTATGGTTTAGAAGGAAAAAAATAGGTTAAGTGGTTAAGAATAATGAATGTGAGTTGCCCGCTGATTGTTGTTATGTGTACGTTCGTTGTCGCTCTAGTTCTTATGTCGAATTTATGATCGTCGCAGAATTGTTAAAAGTGATCTGTGTTGATTGACATCAAGCGTGATATCTGCTGATACTGGTTCCATAAGTACCTTCAACGAAGCTTCGCGGAATCCTAAGAAATCTGTCTTGAAAAAACTGCTTATTTTTCAAGTAATCGTGTGCGGCAGCTAGTGTACAATGGCAGATGTGAGAACTTGCAAGAAGTGCTCTCAGAGCATCGATGCAAAAGTTGAGCCATATAGCGTCTGTGAAGGACAGTGTGCGAGCTGTTTTCATGCAAGCTGCGTTGGATTAACCGAAGATGACTTGTGCACAATGGCTCTAAAAGTGAATCTCATCTGGATGTGTGACCAATGCATGACGAAATTCCGGAGAATGAGTGATGGTACATGGACTGATTCGACTACTAATCCTATCAAAACTAAATCCATCGAAGACGAAGTTGAAGGCCTCAAAGTTACTGTCGCTGGAATATTAGAAACGCTATCTAAACTTGCTCCGACTGTCGTCCAAAATGACCATGCTCCGCTACATTCGACACCCGTATCTTCACACAAGCCATTCGAAGAGATGAACACGAGTAATATAGACGTAAACAACGCTGGGAATGAGCAGCAATCGCAGCACATGGACGGCGGCGATTTTTCATTGTTCCTTTCAAATATTGATACCAGTGTCTATGAGTTCGATGTCTACACAATGGTTTCACGATCGCTAAACATTCCTGATCCCGAAGACATTGATGTATTAAAACTCGTTTCAAATTTCCATCACCGTAAACCTCCAGATTTTATTTCTTTTAAAATTACTCTCGATAGAAAATGGAAATGTAAGGCTTTGAACCCATTGAGCTGGCCGAAACATGTAAAATTTGTGGAATTTATCACACGACGCAATGTCACTTGGTTGCCAGAATAATTGTAACTGTCTTTCATTTTTGTGTTTTGTGCCTGTTACTGATTAATGGATATGTTACTAAATAGTTTATGATGATGTGAAAAATGAGTCTCAAGATGAATGTTATTTTCGTTTATACGCGTTTATGATGATGTTATGTAGTTAAAAGCTTTCAATGTATGTGATATTACTGTTGATGATTATATAGGATAAGTATATTCAATAAGACTGTAAAGTCAGTTGGATTAATAAACAAATACAAATACAAATACAAATACAAATACAAATACAAATAAAAAAATAACGTTAAGTATTTTATTTACAGCTTTCAACAAAAAGGAAGGAAACATATTAAACTTTAGGATGCTGGGAAATAGAATGGACATTTTTGTATGTTTCATAGCTTAAAAGCACTCTACTTTGTATTTTTCTATCTGCATTCTTCATAATCTCGTTTCTACTAATACATCCCATCTATGTAGATGTCAGTTCATAGCCATCGCTAGAACTAAAAACGGATTAAAAAAGCCGTTTCCCTTCCTTCCTACTTTCACAGCACAGGTGAATCCATCTATAATAAAGCCTACAAGTTATGCAACTCAGCGAACTGTGCCGCTTCACAGTAATCTTCACACAATCTATTACTTCATGCCTGACATCCACGCACCAATGCGCGAACCCCTCTGTGTCAAAATTAAACATTTCCCAACAACACTCTGATATCCGCATGACCTTGTGCAGGCGCAGAGGACTCAACGGCCTGTTGGCAACAAGAAATTGCAATCATCATTTCCATCCCTTTCCCCACATTGACCAGCAATCTGACGTAGCAGGCGCCATTGCATTGTCGCCTAAAATAGAAGATCATCAATACTCACACACTGAGACGAACCAGCTCAGGGCTGAAAGTCTCAAAAATAAAGAAAAAAAAATACTCACACACTGAAGATACCTGTTGATCCCAAGCAGCATCTCATAGGTTCCTTCTATGAGTCTAGCTGGTCTGGCGATAATTTGGGTGTAACGCTGACTCAGAGTCCCTCCCGATTCCCGAAATCGTAACAGCTCCGTTTGAGATTAAGTACAGAAGACACGAGTCAACAACACTCAAATTCCTTGTGACGCTAACTCTCATACAATAAAAGTAAACGAGATTTTCTGAGATTATCCAGTATTCAACAATTGGGTAGTGCTCAACAATAAGCAAATCACCGTATAGTAATTCATTCTAGGTATGAATCATTATGACAGGTTTATTTATTCTATTTTTTTACACAATTTTGTCGTCTCTTATTTTCAAATAATTCATCTCTGCTCTCTGAGAACAACTTCAGTTTAAGCGAATCAAACTCCGTGTGTCAAAAAATTCAGTTGCCGAACACATGAACACATGATTCACTAGCGGTTTAACATTCTAATCTGGTTTCTGTTTCTCAAAACATGAACTGAAAATCCGCGATCCTTCTAACCGCGCGAATTCAATCCAAATCCATGCGCCTCAACATCAACAGACAACAACAACTGAGTGAAACGTGACTCGTCACGTGCTTTTCCACCTCGCACACCCGCGAACTGATGCTACCAGTCATAATGTCGCACTACACTTCTCAAGCGTATCGCAACATCCACCTGGCATGGAGGGCGGCGCTAGCTTTGCGACGGCGGAATTGCATCATAACACATTCGTAAGCATCTAGCTACCGGCCGATACGATACGCTACGATGTGCGCGCACAGAGCACAAATTCCCTGCTCCGTCCGTCGTCCGGTCCCTTCTGAGTCCATCGGCACGCCACGATCGGGCATCGAAATCACGATCAAGCCGGTGGTGAGGCGATGCGATGTGTGCTGCTATGAGTAGGTATGGGTAGTTTTATAGCCGTTAGGAGGTAGGTAGATATAGGATGAAGGAAGAGTAAGCGCGAGCGCGGGCGGTTTGTTTTTATATTAGCGAGTGGACTCCGGTGTGACGCTTTCAGTCTGCTCGCGCGATCAAATCCACGCGGGTCTACCGGGATAGATCAGAAAACTAGTAAGTTCTGTGCTTGCTATAGAAGGAGTTCTCTAATAGTGGGTTCCTAGAAGAAAGTGTGAAGTGTGAACGATTTCGCTTCAACCCCGGCGTATTGTGCTTAATTCTCATCGTAGATGGTGTAAATTTCTTCGCAGCATTATCAGCAGAAACGGCTTTGGAAGCTGAGCCTTGAGTTTCGACGATGATTAACACTAGTTGAGCCGAGTGGAACTGCGAGTGATCAAAGTGCAAAAAACTTTGGAACAAAGTTGGAAGACGGTTTTGTGCGCGTCGGAATAAATATCATTTCCCTTCGGAAAAGGCAGTGCAAGTGCAGTTAACGACAGAATGGATAAGAAGTACAGCGTAGTCTTTATTCGGCACGGCGAGAGCGAGTGGAACAAGATGAACCTCTTCTGCGGCTGGCACGACGTCGGACTCAGCGAAGAAGGTAAGCGAGAATTTCAAATAGCTTTTAGTTTGATTCAAGCGAGCACAGTGACGGAAATAATTAACCAGACATCTAATTTTTTTCTACGGCTGTTAGTGAACATAGTCAAATATTTTACCAAACATTACCTTCTCCAAGTGTTCAACAAAGTTGGGGTTGACCCATGGCTATCACGTGTGGCCATTTGCTATTCGGAATTGTGACGTCAGATGGAAACATTTAAATTATTTAATTACCTGAGATGCTTCAAGACAATAATGGTTAACATAGAGAATAGGACAAATAAGTTTGAGCAAACCGCATAAATGGAGTCACTAGACATTTCCAAAGATAAGCCCGTTTGTTGTGATAATTGGTAGCACTGCTCAAGTAGATCTCAATTTGACTCAATACATATTGCGGATATTGTTAACAAATTCAAATCCTCAGAGAATTTCGCATTGACATCGAGTGTTATTCAGCACGCAATTATTCAAATCAACCATACGGTTTTAAAAGCCGGCAACACTGCTGATATAGGAAAAGAAATGATTCAATTAATTCTAGACTCCTATAGCACTTACTTACTTTCAGTCCTGAGCACCGATGGTGGAGCAGAGGGTAGAATTGAAATATTTCCATCCTAAGCGATTGCGCAGGATTGCGATGGCATCGACGATGGAGCTCCACGTTGAAGCTCCAATTGTGATGCCACCATGCACGAACTACATACCGGCATCTATTGATGAAGACCTGCAGCCGTTGAGTGTTCTCCACTGATACACACCATGTTTCACTGGCGTATAGCAGCACAGATTAAAAAATTCAGATTTTGGTGCGTCGACTAATCTGGTCTAGAATCTGGTTGTTGTTCCATGCCTATAGTTCGCAAAAGCAGCCCTCGTCTTCTTGATCCGTGCACCTATGTCGATATTGGTGCCGCCATCGGCAGCCATTTGGCTAACAACTGTCAGGCTGTTCTGGCCCGTACGAAGTTGATCATCAATATTAACTTTTTTTTTCTTGATCCGCCTAGATAGCTGTGTAGTGTCGGTAGCGATTGTCTCAATTGGCTAAGAATAACACTACGGACCGCTGTTCCGGTGGTAAGAATCCACCAACAGGTGACCCCTAATTCATGGTGTGATGCGGCTTCATGCTCACCATGCCTAGGAATGAATGGCTAGGGGGGTCTAATAAAAACCTAACCGCAAACGGAGCCTGTGGAGTACCAGGGCGCCCTCCACAGTATGTTGCCCTTACTGCGCTAACCAGAGCAATGGTGCAGTGGACCTTGTGTTTCTCCGAGACAATCGGCTGCCCTTCTTTAGTCTCACTTGAGGCTAAATAAGGGCGGGGTTATGAAGATGTTGTTAATTAGTTAAAATTCTCACTTATGTGGTTTCGCATTATGCGATTTACACAGTGTATTCTGTGTATCCTCGCCTTCGGCGTTTTCCAATCGATACCGCTCTGGTTTTATTGCTGCTGTTCTTTTGTTGTGCTGTTATTGCGAAGAGTTCAATCTTACCTAGTTTGGGTAGTGGCTACGGTTAGGATAGCTCAGATCAATCTTCAGCATAAAAAAACAGCAACAATCAATCTTTGCAGACTTCTGCAAAATGGCACAGCCCATCAGCTTAGGGGCTGTCCATAAATCACGTGGTGTGGTCATGGGGGGGGGGGGTTCGGCCAATGACCATTTTGTATGGACAAATTAAAAAATTTGTATGGACAAATGACCACGCGGGGGGGGGGGGGGGTGGTTGGGTTGAAAAGTCCCAAAAAAATGACCACGTGATTTATGGACAGCCCCTTAGGGAACGTCCATAAATTACGACACGCTTTTAGGGGGGAGAGAGGTTTGAGCAAAGTGTGACGACCCATACAAACATTTTAGAGGTCTCATACAAAAAGTGTGACATAGGGGGGAGGGGGGGTTGAAAATGGGCAATTTTTGCGTGACGTAATTTATGGACGTTCCCTTATCCCGAAGCATCGTAGGCTGGGAACGTTATTGGTGTGGTGTCGGTACATGCAAATGTTGCTTCTGTGTGCGTGTCGAGCGTTCGTGCCGTAGCTTCTAAAATCAACCCATTCGGTGTTGTTCGGCTGTTCGGGTGAGCATGTGGCGGCACTGACATGTGTGCAAAATCGTTTGTGAGTTACCGTCAAGGCACCATTCACCGTGGATCTAAGAGGATTCGAGGCAAATAAGGGCTGTCATTTGACACCAGTCTTATAAACATTGTTGGTGCCGCTTTTAATTGCCTTCATTATAGGTTAAAATAAAAGCAATATCCACAAAAGAAGAAAAATTTTCACAAAATTTGGTGATATAGTACAATTAGTAAAGCGTAGTAGGGTCGCCTAATTCCGTGGTAGGTCACCATTCACCGTGGTAGTAGGGACCCATTCACCGTGTATGAGAAATTTCCTCAAAAATGATCAAAACAACCCAGCCAAGGGAATTTTCTTCGTTTAAATTCATTTTAAGTAATAACTTGCAAGATTTTATTAGAAAAACGAATGTTCTACTTTTCGATTTTTTTTAGATATATGGGACAATGTGGGGCACGGTGAATGGAGACCATTGATTTTTAGGGTACCCATTTACCGTGCCATTTTGTTTCAAATAAAAAGTACGTGTAATCGTACTTTCTTGTTAAACTTACTTCGGTAATGCAAAATACATACCTGATATGTGAATTTAATTGCTTCTTGGTGGAATAAAAACGTTACTACATTTAGTTTATCGCTTAAATCACCTTAGCGCAGTTTTCGTTTTTTCGCTATGAATGCTGTGAACGAGCAGAAACCCACTTCATGTAAACACACTTTAGTATCAAAATGATACTTTTAAATGTTTCTAATGAGCGTTTTGACATGGTAACAATACATTAGTGTTGTATTGGTGAAATTGAAGGGAAATTGTCATATCATTCAATCATAATATGGAAATAATGAAAAAATATTCGAAGGCACACGGTGAATGGAGCCCCCACGGTGAATGGCGCCTTGACGGTACATCATGTTCGTTTTGCCACCTCTTTGCCTCTGGTCATCGCTGAGCAGTGTACAGTTCAATCGCAAGCGATAAAAATACAATTGATAAGTTGATTGAGCATTCGTGAGGTGATATTTTGCATCATTGCTTATATCTAGGAAACCTTGTGAACCCGGTGTTTGCTATTTTCAGTAAACATGAAATGGAAAACTCGCGTGTCATGCCTTGAGCCTGTATGCTTGTCAACAACGCAATAGTTGCTACACTCATCTCCGAACTAACCACTAGAGATGTATTTATTATTATTATTTATTTATTAAAGAGGTTTTAACAAATAGTCATTCGCCTCCGAGATGTATGTGCCATCACAATGGATGTATCTGTTGGAAACCTCAACAGGAAATACAGCTTCCGCTCGATAACTGGGCTTTGACGACAGTTCAGTTAGTGAGCGCCGCTCGATAACTGGACTGAGCTCCCGGAGCCGGAGGCTATTGTTATATTTTGTCTTGTTTACTGATTTGCAAAATGTGAGGTTAAATTTCGTTTATTTTTGACAGACAACTGCTTTTTAACTGGACTTTGGCCCAGTTATCGAGCGCCCAGTTAAAAAGCAGTCCAGTTAAGCAGCAGTCAGTTATCGAGCGGATGCTGTACGTCTATTGTTCGGTTTATTTACCGCATGACGAACCATCCCCTACGGATGCTTTCAAACACGTCATCGCATACTGTACTTCAAAAGGCCTTCCGCTAATTGTAGGCAGTGATGCTAATGCTCACCATATTATCTGGGGCAGCTCAGACATTAACTTGAGAGGCTCCAGATTGATGGAGTACTTAAGTAGTACAGATCTTGCATTACTTAACATAGGCAACCGCCCAACCGTCATGGTATCTGCTTGAGAGGAAGTCTTAGACATAACGCTTTGCTCTAGTAGAATTAGTCACGAGCTGACCAATTGGTATGTGTCAGATGAAGAATCTTTATCAGATCATCGCTACATCTTTTTTGAATGTTACTTCGCAAACATTGCGTTTCAGGAATCCCCGGTCAGCAAACTGGGATCTTTTTACTGATTTGGTTGCGGTCAAACTTCATGGATACTCACCATCCATTGACACTCCAAATGATTTAGATGATGCCGTTGATACTACCACAGACAAACAGACGTCACTCTTCAAAACGGCTTGGCACATGCATTTAACGATCAATTCAAATTTCATTTGATTTGCGCGATCGTTCCACCAGATGCGCTAGTGTTCGATCGCTTTGACGTTTGCCAGTGAACACGTTGCTGAATGATGCAAACGAAAATTACAGGCAATTTGTGTAGTAGTGTGCGTGTCAGCAAAACGTTAAATCGAAATCCATCATGGCCGAAAGCGTCGCGCGCGGTTCTACTAACAGGTGGCAGTGTGCTCATAAAAATGACACCGGGCAAAATTTTTGATGAATTTCCTCTAAGAGTTACGTCTGTTTGTCTGTGATACTACAACGACCTTCATCATGGAAGCTTTTGAAGAAGCGTGCCCTCTACGGTCTGTGAAGATCACAAGAGGAACCCCTTGGTGGAACTCTGATCTGGCGAACTCAGGAAACAATGTAGAAAGAACAGACGACGTTCGGCTGGTTCGGAGGCTTTCAGGTCGGCTCGCAAGGCCTACAGGAAAGCTCTCCGGCCTGCTGAACGATCCGGCTGGAAAAACCTTTGTACAAATGTTTCCAGCTTGAGTGAAGTCAGTCGGTTAAACAAAATCCTTGCGAAATCTAAGGATTTCCGGGTGAACGAACTTCGTTTGCCAAATGGCGATCTGACTTCCTCTGATGAGGAACTTCTGGAATGCTTATTCAGCACACACTTCCCTGGATGTGTGGATATTACATCTTCGGATGAACCTGATGTCTTTTCTTGTAGTTATGATTCTTTAGCTTTGGCTCGGAGCATTGTAACTATAGAATCGATTGAGTGGGCTCTTAATAGCTTTGCTCCTTTCAAATCTCCTGGGGCAGATGGGATTTATCCTATTTTGCTTCAGAAGGGATTTGATTATTTCAAACATGTTTTGAAAAAACTACTTGTTTGCAGTTTTGCTACAGGGTATATTCCCAAATCCTGGCAGGATATTACTTTAAAGTTTATTCCAAAAGTGGGTCGTGCGTCGTATGAAGAAGCAAAGAGTTTCAGACCTATCAGTTTGACATCTTTTTTTTCTGAAATGCTTAGAACGCATTGTGGATCATCACATCCGTGATGTTCATCTGGCCAACGGGCCTCTTCATGTGAGCCAACATGCCTACCAATCTGTAAGACCACTGTGACTCTTTTACACAAGGTTGTTTACGATATCGAGAAAGCATTCGCTCAAAAGCAATCCTGCTTGGGTGTTTTCTTAGATATCGAGGGTGCCTTTGACAACGTGCCTTTCGATACCATATTGGAAGCCGCACGGAGGCATGGTATATCTCCAATGATTTTCAATTGGATTCACCAAATGCTCAAAAACCGACATCTCTTCTCGACATTGCGTCATTCGGCGATTAGGAAATTGGGTGTTTGTGGGTGCCCCAAGGGGGAGTCTTGTCACCACTTTTGTGGAATCTCGTAGCAGATACGCTATTGAGGCAACTCAATAATAGCGGTTTTCCTACATTATGGTTTTGCCGACGACTACTGTTGACACCGCGCTTAACAGCGAGCGAAGAACGCGGCGCGAACATTAACGGAGTGCGACAAGTGCAGAATACTCGGCTCTGAAACAGGTTCCAGACTAAGAATGCCCAGGATCTACTTGCCCGACTAAGGAGGGGCAGTATATCGGCCTGGGGAGAAACTTGGTCTGGTTTTCTGATTAGTTTAATTATGTTTGGAGATGGATGGTTTCGGATGAAAGCATCGATGAGTCGCTTGAGTGTCAATCAAGAACTGTTTATTCATATGAAAAGGTTGGTCTTATATTGCCCAAAATTTTGGAATTGATGCTCAGTACGCATGCGCATCTAACTTTTCCATGCAATGTCCTAATCCAGCTTTCTCTATACACTTGCATTTAATCTAGCCCTTTTTTTTTGGTACTAGCCTTACTAAATGGCTGAAGCATTATCAAACCCTAGCTTCTAGTGCCTGCGACCGAGCGTCTTCCTTAATCTAATACTTACTCCCGTTTTATTGCTCTAGCGCTTAGCCAGAGTCTTCTAGAACCCTTACTAGTTATTGCTTATAGGACGCTAAAGGGTATGCTTGTTCAATTGTTATGAATCGGCTGTTCACTGATAGTAAAATTTTATTACTCATTTGATTACAATGAAATTTGTTTTTGTTCTATGCCACGACCTTCAAGCAGCGACCCTATCGCAGAGCATGTTCAAATCTTCAGTATCGTGGCCTAGCCTTTCGTTTCTGTTCTGGCACTATGAGACGTTTTACTTTGGTGACTTACAATGCATTCTTATGAACGACTGCGTACAAGTTTGTGTTCGTAAATTACGCTTCTTTATTACGTGCGTACTGCCTCTATCTGCAGCCAGGTTCCTTGCTTTTTTCATTGTCGGATCTCTCACGCTGCTACCGTGGAGGCAAGAAATGGGTTATCAAACTTGACTGTGCATTTTTCTGGCTAGAATTGTGACGAAAGAGAGTAAAAGGATTTGAAAATGACTCAACTCTAGGTGCTGCCTAACTTGTGCGTGTCATACGGTATTGGCTGCTGATAAGACGTGGGCTTAACTTCTGGGTGTATTTATTTTTATTGCGAACCGAGCTCTTTGATGGTGCTTACTTGCAGCTAGTTGGTTTGGTTTTTGTGTCTTCCTTTTGGTCTAACAATCTTTTCTTTCCGTGATTCCTTACTTTTTATTTATTCGTAGGTCAATGACCAATCGTGAGAATTTTATATTAATTTGTGAATAATTGCAATGCTTGCTTTCGTAACAACTACCTAACAATGTTAGTCGGTATGTGCATCAGCACCCTTTTCGACCTGATGCAAAGTGCCCTTCAGGTAGTTGAAGGTTGGTGTCGCCAATATGGCCTTTCGGTTAATCCGAGTAAAACATCTATTGTTCTTTTAAGGGAAAGGCGAAACCGTAATGGCGTTCGACCTTTGCGTCTCTTTGATTCTGAAATCGATGTGACTGAACAGGTAAAGTACGTTGGAGTCATTCTTGATTCTAAGCTTTCCTGGACACCTCACATTGAGTTCAGAATCAAGAAAGCTTGTATGGCCTTCGTGCAATGCCGGCGAACCTTTAGTACAACTTGGGGTCTTAAACCCAAGTATATCAAATGGATTTACACAACTGTTGTTCGTCCAATATTGGCTTATGGATGTCTTGTGTGGTGGCAAAAGGGCGAAGTGAGAACGGTCCAATCAAAATTAGGCCATCTCCAAAGGATGTGCTTAATGGCGATGTCTGGAGCGTTCTCCTCTATTTCCACGGCAGCGCTCGAAGTTCTCTTTGACGTTGCTCCACTACACATTCGAAACAAGAAGCACTTTCTTGCACTTACCGTCTACGGGTACTCGGTCTACTAAACGAAACTCCTGTGAACCGCACATCAACACACACCTCGTTGTTTCCACTTTTGGCGAATTGGGACAAAATTGTCCTTGCTCCAAGTGATCTTACAATTGCTTGTAATTTCCCATATAGGACATTTTCCACGAAATTCCCTTCCCGGGAAAAGTGGACATCTGGATATCTGGAAAGAAGTATTTCAGACGGCATCGTATGTTACATTGATGGCTCCCAGGGAGATGACAAAGGACCAAAATCAGGAACCCAACATTCGATTCAACATGGCGTCCAATGTTTTGTTTTGATTGCTTAATTCATGGAAAAATGCGCTGGAAACATCGACACTGCTTCGCTGCTACATATAATATCGTGCAAAGTGATAAAGAAAGAGAAACAATCATCAAAAACAACAATTTCGCTTGAAATGTGTAATTTCCGAAATAAGCACTAGCAACACACGAGCCACACACCCGAAAATCAGGAGCAAGTTAGGGTATACTGTCCAGAAAGTGGGTACCAAAACGCGCCGTACCAAAAACGATGATGGGTGAGGCGGCGATGTACCGAGTTTGACAGCTGTGTCACCCCACTGATGGCTCCCTTCTCGAAGGTCGAGCAGGTGCTGGTGTTTATTCTCGTGAGCTAAGGCTGTATCTGTCTTACTCACTTGGTAGATACTGCACCGTTTGTCAGGCCGAAATCTTTGCTCTTATGTGCGGAGTGCAATCAGCACTTCATCAGCACGTAATGGGCAAAATAATATACTTCTGTTCAGATAGCCAGGCTGCTATTAAAGCACTTGCTTCGGCCAACTCCAGGTCGAAGATAGTTATCGCTTGTCGAACTCAAATCAAGGAGCTGAATTCAGCTAACACTGTTCACCTTGTATGGGTGCCTGGCCATTCTTCCATCGCTGGAAATGAATTGGCTGATGAGTTAGCTCGCACTAGAGCATCACATGACTTCATTGACCCTGAGCCAGCTATTCCGATATTGAAGTGTTGGGTAAAACTTCAGATTGACACCTGGGCTGCCACTCAGCACAAACAACACTGGAATAGTTTGGAGTCATGTCGTCAAACCAAATTGTATTGTACTGAGCCATCTCCAAGGGTGGCGAAGTATCTTACAAATCTGTCAAAGCAGAATTGCAGCATTCTGGTCAAAGCATTGACTGGCCACTGCCGACTCAGCTATCACATGGCGAATATTCAGCAAGCTGATTCATTTGCATGTGATAGCTGTGAATCCGATTATGGAACTTCGTATCATTTAATATGTAACTGTCCAGTTTTTGCGCAATTGCGTTTCCGAGTACTCGGGAAACACTTATTAAGTGAAACTGACTTCAGAAACCTTAATCTTCAGGACGTTCTGTTGTTCTTAACTCGCTGTGGTAAAGAGCTATAGGCTCTCTTTCGCTTTATGCGTTATTACAGTGCCCTTTTCAGGGCGCTGTTTGAACCCATTGTGGTACGCTTATGCGTTAGCATCCTCTTCCAGGGTACTTTTCCTATTTTCCTACCTGTCCTTATCCCCATCCTTATCCTTATTTCCTTCCTTTTCCCTCAGGTAGATGATGAAATAGGCTATTATTTTGGCGATGGCACAAATGTCCCAAATGGAGGATAACGTGCCTCTGGAGCCGGCCTTCTGATACCTGATACCTGAACATTGATTTTCACATGTTAAAGTCGCCGAAGCATATCTTATATTTTGTCCGCTACTGTACATGTGACCTTCTGGATACGGCAAGGTTCAAAACCGTATGTTAGACCTAAAGGGTTTTCTTACCACCGATGATGATGAGGCTCAGTATAATTAAATCCCATGCTCTCCGGAATGTGAATGCCCACGTTGTTTGCTGTTCCTGTTTCTGATAAAATTCAACTTTCGCGCTGCTAATAATTACAGGTGCCTTAATTCGTAAATGCCAGCAGAAGGCAGCATTTTGTTGGTTGTTGGAATGCCTTCGCATGCATGAGTCATCCAACCTAAAGGGCTCACATCTCACACCGACTGGGGTAATTTGAGAGTAGCCCAATCAGACCAGAAACTGGAAGCCGAAGTGGTTCAAATTCAAGCCAAACAAACAAATAAACGGACCAAAGCAAGTAGCCGGTGACGAAGCAGCACCTACGGTGTCTTATACACTCTTGTCTTGTACGAAAAAGTCCGCGTTCGAGATCTATCAGTGGTGTGTTATATTTTTAAATCACATTTGTTTTGATTGTACTCGGCTGATTGGGCAGCGCGAACACTTTTTATCGTTTTGTTGCCACCACGGCGACGACGCTGATGTAGAAGCCATCAGGAAAGAGAATCGTTGATAATATGATTCACCACTTATTAGTTGAATGTTAGGTGATGTTTATGTCTGACAAGCATGCATACCGGCTTCGTGATTATCAGTGTGTTTGTTTTCCAGGCTGAAAATTTGGCTGGATTGTAGATGCAACTTTGGTGTCATCTAATATTTATCCTTTTTTGGTGTTCTGCCTTCTTTTTTGACCGAACTGCTATGCAATTTCTTCTGCTTCCGCGTTACGTCGACGATCTTCATGTAGCATTTCAGTTGATAATGTTTTTGCGCCAAATTCAAAGGGCTGTACCTGTGGTCAGCTTCACAATACAGTGCGGTACATTTCGTATTAACGGGTATGGCTCTCTCGGCTCTCTATTGCTCTGAGTTGCTCGATCTGGAAAACACATGGATATCGGTAACGCCTCTTCCTCCTACTACGCGTGGCAGGGTGACATACAAAGTCCCACTTGTCCATTCCCGTACAAATGCTCTCAACAATGTTACTTACCTTACTGGTCAGACTCCTCTGCTGTACGTAGGGGCCGTCTCCACTCTACTCGGTTCATGGTTGTGCGTCTCCAGTTCCACACTCTGCGAAGGGTCCACAAATCGTCCTCCACTAGATCGACCCACCTAGCTAGCTGCGCAACAAATCTTTTTGTACCGGTCGGATTTTATTCGGGTTGCTATCCGACATGCTGATGCCGTAACTCCCGCATTTCGCGGTGTGCATGATGGTTGGTTCTCTCAGCAGATGATGCAGTTCGTGGCCTTCTCCAATTCCGCACTCCAATCTGCACTCCGCCATAGATGGTATGCAGCACCTTCCGTTCGAAAACTCCAAGGGCGCGTTCGTCCTCTGCACATAGAGTCCATGCTTCGTGTCCATTTAAGACTACCGGTCTAATCAGCGTTTTGTAGGTACACTGAAAGGAGCCTTGCAGTAATGATAAGCACAAAAATGTTTTTAAATTTACCATGGCAAAACATGATCATCGACCCACCAACGCTTCTTGTGTGCGTTTTGTTTCTTCTCACATCAACCGGTTCGACAGCTGAGTGGTAGCGTGCGAGCCTGGTGATGTCAAGATTCTTGGTTCGAATCCGGTTGCCAACAGAAACTTTTTTTAATTGAAAATCGAGTCCATGGTAAAATTGAAAACATAATTCTGTTGAATTAAAACGAAACTCAGTCTGCACAAATTTAGTGGCGTTGTGCATTTAAATTGACCCTCAGAATAGTAATTTTCACCGCAAGCCGCCGTTCAGTGTAGTTAACTTCATATGATGGCGAAGTTTGTTCTGCGTAGTCCAAAGTAAGCTCGATTTCTTGCCATGATGTGCTCTGAATTTCGTTGTTGGTGTCGTTATCGGTGATCCCCAGTGAGCCCACTGTACACGGATTCTTCAACCGCCTCAATTTCATCACCGTCGATAGAAATTCGGGGTGGCGGGCGCGTTAAATCCTCCTTAGAGCTTTTTGCCATCATGTACTTTGTCTTCGACACATTAATCACTAATCTGATTCACCTGGCTTTCAGTATGTTGTTGATCTGCTCCAGCGGCTTTGTTGTTTTTCAACCGGTCAACCTCCTCCTCAATCTATTGGAGGTTAGAGGTCGGAAGTCTTTCGTCCTGCGCACGTACTCCTAGATCTGTTACCACGCCACCTTCGGTGCTTGCAACGTCGCCATTGAGGTATTCATCGTAATGCTGCCGCCACCTCACGCTCGCTCGCTCGTGAGAAGATTTCCGTGATTCTTTCGGCGCATGTCGACTTGTGGCACAAAGCACCTGCGCGAGCGTATCAGTTTCTCATAGAATTTCCGTGTGTCTTTAGCGCGTCTTAACAACAATATATTTACCATTCAATAGTGTACTAGTATGACCAAAGTTTATTTACATTCATTATACGTTTTACTCTTGTGTACGGCACATTTGTGTTGTTTCTCCCGCGATATTCATCCGAAATTCCCGTAAGTTCTTACGTGACTTAATACGCGATTCCGCTGTAGTTGTCCGCTCTGGCTAACAGGTGATGTGCCCAGTGATAATTGCGCGAAGAACGGTGTAAACGGGTCGGAAAAGCGTTGAGAAAGTGACGGTCGTTTGTGTGGCGCGTGTGAAACTTTCGTCCATCACTAGCAATTTCCCAGCAGCAATGGAGGCTTTGAACAAGTTTGTCCAGTTAAACAACCAAAACTGGCAAACATGGAAGTTTCGCATGGAGATGCTGCTAACGCGGGAGGAATTGTGGTACGTGATCGATACCCCCAAGCCGACAGTGAACCCGAGTCAATGGGAGAAGGATGACAAGAAGGCCCGCGCAACGATGGGGTTGTGTATCGCGGAAAGTCAATATGGGCTAATCAAGGCAGCGACAAGTGCGAAGGATTTCTGGTGTAACTTGAAAAAGTACCACGAAAAAGTGACTGTGACCTCCCGTGTTTTTTTTTTCCTTCTAAACCATAGGGGGATAATCTGCTCAACAGACACCCTAACAGAAGGTTAGGGTAGTGTAGGTCTGACAGGCCGTCTTCTACAACAAAAGTAAAATCCAGGACTACTCTCTCCTCGTACCCACTAAACCATTCCTATGGTCGCCAAACCCTACGTCTCTCCGGAACCACCAAGAAGGTATTGCTTCAGAGAGGGGCTAGTGCACATCGCACCCACAAGGTTAGCTGCGTAGCCTGCAGCAACGAACATCGATGACTCGCTTTGGAGAGTCCATCACGGTAGCATGCTGGCGCTTAGCCAGTTTCCCGAGTGGTCCTCGCCACTCCCTTTGTCCTCGGAAGGCGGGCAGGGTCAACCCCGCCCGCGCCCTACTGCTGAGCGGACATCAAGAACTGATGCCCACGTGCAACCCGATCTGACCTGCCCGCAAAGGAAGGGTATCACTACCCTTGACCTCCCGTGTCTCCATGTTGAAGCGGCTGTGCAGTCTTAATCTGCTGGAAGATGGCAATCTCGAGTGCCATCTGTTCGAGGTGGAGGAACTTTTTGACCGTTTGACGCAAGCTGGGCAGGAGCTGGCTGAATCGCTAAAAGTGGCAATGATATTGCGAAGTCTGCCGGAGTCGTATTCTGGGCTCGTTACGGCACTGGAAGGAAGGCCGGATGCAGATTTAACGCTGGAGTTAGTGAAGTCGAAGCTTCTGGACGAGTTCGAGCGTCGGAAGGAGCGGTCTGTGCAAAGTTCGGGTGAATATTCTGGTGAGATGAAAGCGCTGAAAAGTCTCAGCAATCGGAATACTTCGGAGTGGAGATGTTTCCGGTGTAAGCAAAAGGGGCACCTAAAAAGTGATTGTCCGGTTCAGCAAGAGGAGAAGGAACAACGCAGTGAACACAAGAAGAAGAAGAAGAGTGAATCGTCAGCTGCGAAGCAAGCAGCGGTGAATGACAGAAGTGCTGTTTTGTTCCTCGCGAACGAAGTGCGGTCATGCGGCTGGATTATAGATAGTGGTGCCAGTGTCCATACACGGAAAAAAAATCCATTCCCCTAATCATGAATAAAAAATCATGTTCTTATGATGTCTGCCAACTCATAATATCATAATTAAAATTCATAATATCATGAATGAGTTGGCCAGAAATATGAATAGAAACAAGCATTTTCATAAATTATATTCATGGTCGCTTCCTAGCGTTACATTTATCTGCCATATGCAATTATATAAATCGCGCGGTCGTCCAGCACAGACATGTGGAAAAAGTTGAACCTGCTATTTTTGCAAAGTTTTTATTTGGTTAGAGTAATAAATGTGCATATATGAGGAAATGGAACATCGAAACAGTGTGCCCGTAAGATTCGGCAGGTTGTTGGGAGTTGATTGACTAAAAAGTAAACGCGCAAAAAGTAAACAGTGCCTAGTTCGCGTTTTCGTTGTGCCATCCGCCGTAGCTCCGAGTTTATGTACGGAGGGTGAAACAAAGTGAGAATCGCGCGTTAATTTTCGGTAATTCTCTCTATTTTTTTGGTTTATCCATCGTTTGACGAGTTCGGAGACTCAGCAAGTGATGTGAACTAGTGAACAATTGATGTGGTTTGGAGGGCATCCTTAGCCTGTTGGATGTAGGTGCCAAAGACAAAAATAATAAACCAGCTAAATATGATTATCCGGTGAGTTCGATCATTGTTGTTCTCTTTTATATTTGAACATTACATATCTTCACTAACAAGAGGCCAACTAAAAAGTGCTGCTTGCTCATAGAAAAAAGGATGATGAATAGGTCCCAAAATCATAGAAATGGGCTCTGATATCACGTATTTTATTTTCTTATGATTTTAGCTTGCATCGTTTTATTAATCTAATTAAAAGCATTTGGGACCGACGACGACGGAATCATTAAAGTAATTCTTAATTCTATGAATTCAATGCATGGTTTCATTTCCCTCAACCATGATTTTATGAATTTGACTGAGAAACATTGAGGTCCGACGACGACGGAATCATAAAAGTAATTCTCAATTCCATGAATTCCATGCATGGTTCCATCTCCCTTAACCATGATTTTATGAATTTGACTGAGAAACATTGAGGTCCGACGACGACGGAATCATAAAAGTAATTCTTAATTCCATGAATTCTATGCATGGTTCCATCTCCCTCAACCATGATTTTATGAATTTGACTGAGAAGCATATAGGTCCGACGACGACGGAATCATAAAAGTAATTCTTAATTCCATGAATTCTATGCATGGTTCCATCTCCCTTAACCATGATTTTATGAATTTGACTGAGAAACATTGAGGTCCGACGACGACGGAATCATTAAAGTAATTCTTAATTCCATGAATTCTATGCATGGTTCCATCTCCCTCAACCATGATTTTATGAATTTGACTGAGAAGCATATAGGTCCGACGACGACGGAATCATAAAAGTAATTCTTAATTCCATGAATTCTATGCATGGTTCCATCTCCCTTAACCATGATTTTATGAATTTGACTGAGAAACATTGAGGTCCGACGACGACGGAATCATAAAAGTAATTCTTAATTCCATGAATTCTATGCATGGTTCCATCTCCCTCAACCATGATTTTATGAATTTGACTGAGAAACATTGAGGTCCGACGACGACGGAATCATAAAAGTAATGCTTAATTCCATGAATTCTATGCATGGTTCCATCTCCCTCAACCATGATTTTATGAATTTGACTGAGAAGCATATAGGTCCGACGACGACGGAATCATAAAAGTATTTTTTGATTCCATGAATTCTATGCATGGTTCTACCTCACCAAACCATAATTTTATGAATCTGGTGGTAAAGCATCAGGATCTGCATCCAGGTTTTTGAAAATTATTCTTGGCTTCATGAATGCTACTCATGATCCCAGCTTATTTAATCATAGCTTCATGATTATATTTTCCATTTTTGGTCGTCGAAAGCCAAAACAATAACGGGTGCATAGCGTTATGGTGAAATCAATCATAAGATCATAAAATTTAATCATGGTGTATATTTATAACATAAAATCATAAAAATATCGGGAAACTATGAGTCATATTCATGGTCTTGGGAATGGATTTTTTTCCGTGTATGTGCAATGACAAGCGACTGTTTGACTCTATCGATGACGAAAATGTGTGTGACGTAGTGCTGGTGGGTGGAAGGTCAGTGAAGGCCTCTGGATCTGGAACTGTGAAGATGGCTGGCGTGAATGGCTATGGAGGAATAGTGCCCAAGCAACACACATGTTATATAAAAGTTGCGACAGCGCAAGTTTTGGTTGTATAGAAGTTTATTTTACGTTATTTCAACACAATGTCAGAATTACGTAAAATAAACTTCTATACAACCAAAACTTGCGCTGTCGTAACTCTATTATAACATGTGTGTTGCTTGGGTGGATGTGATCTTGGAGAAGGCGCTGTATGTCCCGTCGCTGAACAGTGGACTGTTGTCAGTGAAGATGCTAACCTCCAAGGGATTCTTTGTCAACTTCCGGAAGAATGGCTGTGATATCGTGGATGCGGCTGGCAAAGTGGTCGTGAAAGGAAATCGTTGTGGCAGCCTGTACAAGCTAAAGACAGTTGAGCAAGCGCGGAAGGAAGATCGCAAGAAGCAATGTGAATACCAAGCCTCGGTAGCAGTGCGTGACCATCGTGAGCCGGAAGAAGTTGAACGCCAAGAGGAGGTTATGTCAGGGAAGCCAAGTGAACGTGTGGTGTTGGATGATCCGGACGACGGTGAAGATCAAGATGAGCCCGAAGAGTTTTATGATGCGAGTTCGTCGTTCCCGGATGACCCACCGTTTGAGGAGGAGCTACAAGATGAAGCAATGTTTTTCGGAAAGTCGTTCTCTAAGGTTCGGGGTAAGTTTGGAGTGAACTGCGATGTAGAAGGCCCGATACTGGAAGTCAGGAAGAAGTCTGTGACGGTGAAGTCAGCAGGGAAGAAGCGGAAAGTACCCGAAAGTTCGCGTACTTCAAAGATGGCTGGCTAGCCGTTGAGGAGTGTTGGCGAAAGTGCAACGGTAGCCCTAAATTTGACCTTTTGGCCGAACCCTCTTTAGTCGACCTAATCGCCGATACCATTGTGCGCATGTATTTGACGTTTCCTTTTGCGCACGTCTTAACAACAATATATTTACCATTCAATAGTGTACTAGTATGACCAAAGTTTATTTACATTCATCATACGTTTTACTCTTGTGTTCGGCACATTCGTGTTGTTTCTCCCGCGATATTCATCCGAAATTCCCGTAAGTTCTTATGTGATTTAATACGCGATTCCGCTGTAGTTGTCCGCTCTGGCTAACACTCTCAAGTCACTCCACTTTTCGAGTGATCACTGGCGCATTGGACCACGTCACCGTTTGTTGCCGTTTTGTTGTGGACGAGTTCTAGCTGTCTCTACATCATCGAATTCTCCACTTTATCGATCAAATGCTATTATGTTTTCAGTTCAAAACCGAATTAGCGGCATTTTTTCTTTTACTTCCGCTGCTTTTGCCTTGCGTTAAACACAATGTCGGAAGTGGGGCGCTGTATTGTACGCCCGGTACTCTATACCGTATTACCCCGCTAATACGACACCGACTGTTGTCGAATAACCGGGGTAAACTTTTAATTCAACAAATTCGTCATCCTACTCCATCTTGCTCATTGAAATTTGGCAACTCTATTTTTGTTTTTGTTTTGATTTCCGGATTTGTTATGAAACATAATTTCAACAGATTTTTGAATGAATTTCAAAAATAGTTCCCGCACTCCAAAAATTTTGAAATTTTGTATTATTTTTGTAATTTTTTCAGGATTTCATCAGGAATACCCTCAAAAGTTTTTCAGGAATTCTTCCAGGTGTTCCTTGGATATTTCACCTGGAGTACCTCAGGAATTCTTTCATTTCCTTGGAAATTCCTCCAGGAGTTTCCCGATTTTTTTTTTCAGGAGAGCCTCGGAAATTCCTACGTGAATTCATCCTGGAGTTCTTCGGGAATAAGGTATTCCAGGAGAATTCCTTGGGAATTCCTCCAGAAGTTCCTCGAGAATTCCTCCAGGAGTTGCTCGGGAATTCTGCCATGAGTTCCTCGAGAAATCCTTTCTCGGGAATTCCTCCAGGACTTCCTCGGGAATTCATTCTGGGCTTCCAAGGGAATTTCTCCGGGAGTTTCTCTGGAATTCCTTCAGAAGTTCCTCGAAAATTATTTTAGGAGTTCCTCGGGAATTCCTCCAGAAGTTCCTAAAGAATACCTTTAAGAATTCCTCCTTTTAAGAATTTATCTGTATTAACGAGATTTTTAGCCCTAGGCTAGTTCATCTCAGGACCCACGCTTTACTTCCCTTCCGAAGAAAGAACTCACATTTTTTGCGAGTTTGTCGGGAGTGGGATTCGATTCCAGGTCCTCGGCGTGATAGTCAAGTGCTCTAACCATCACACCAGGTCCGCTCCACCTCGGGAATTTCTCTGGAGCTCCTTGGGAATTACTCTACAAGTTCCTCCGGGATTCCTTTAAGGGTTCCTCAGTTAATCCTCCAAGAGTTCCTTGGAAATTCTCCCAGAAGTTTTTCAGGAATTCATCTAGGAATTACTTGGGAATTCCTCCAGGAGTTCCTTGTGAATTCATACTGGAGTTCCAATGGAATTTCTCCGGGAGTTCTTCGGGAAGTTCTTCAGTAGTTCCTTGAGAATTATTTTAGGAGTTCCTCGGGAATTCCTCCGGGAATTCCTCGGTAATTCCTCCAGGGGTTCCTCCGAAATTCTTCCAGGTGTTCCTCGAGAAATCCTACATAAATTCCTCAGAAATTTCTCCAGCAGTTCCCAGAAAATTCCTTCAAGTATTCCTCGGGAATTTCTCCTGGAGTTTTTTTTTTAATTCCTCCAGGAGTTACTCGGGAATTCTTCCAGAGTTCATCGGGAATTGCTCCAAGAGTTCCTCGGAAACTCCTTCAAGGAGCTCCTCTGGAATTCTTCCAGGAGTTCCTCGGAAAGTTCTACATGAATTCCTCGGAATTTTCTCCAGATGTTCCTCGGGAATTCCTTTAGGCGTTCCTTGAGAATTTTTTGAAGAGTTCCTCGGGAATTCCTACAGGAGTTCCTCGAAAATTCTTCCAGGAGTTCCTCGGAAAGTTCTACATGAGTTCCTCGGAATTTTCTCCAGATGTTCCTCGAGAATTTTTCTAGGAGTTTGCCAACAACTTTTTCAGGAATTTCTTGAGAATTCCTCTATGAGATCCTCTAGAATTCCCATATAAATTGCTAGAAAATTCCTAGGAAAGGAAAATTGCTTCATTATTCCTCGGAATTCTTTTAGGAGTTCTTCTTGGAGTTCATCGGATTTTTTTTCCAGGAGTTATTTTGGGACTACTCTAGGAGTTACTCGGGAATTCTTCCAGAGTTCCTTGGGAATTCTTCCAGAGTTCATCGGAAATTCTTCCAGAGTTCCTCGGGAAATCCTCCTTTAGTTCTTCGGAATTCTTCGAAAGATTCTCGGGTATACCTCTGAGTTTCGGAAATTCCTCGAGGAGTTTCTTGGTGATTCTCAAACAAGTTTGTTTTTGGGAATTTCTCTAGGAACTCATTGGAAATTCCTCTAGAAGTTCATCGAGAATCCCTCCAGCATTTTCGCGGGAATTCTTCCAGAAGATTATCGGGAAATACTTCAGGAGTTTATCAGAAATTCATCTGGATATACCTATGAATACCTCCAGGAAATCGACGGGAATTCCCAGGAAACTCCTGGAGTAGGTTTTCTGGGGACCAAGAGGAACTCCCGAGGAACTGCCGGAAAAGAACCTCGAGAAACTATGAAGAACTGCTTGTGGAATTCTTAGAGGGATTCCCGAGAAACATGTAACTCCTCGGAATATTCCCGAGGAATCCCAAGAGGAATTCCCAAGGAACTCCTGGAGGTTTTGCCTAGAATTTTTTTAAGGAATTACTGAAGGAATTCTCGATGAACTTCTGGAGAAATTCCTGATGAATTCCTACAAGTCCTGGAATGAATTTACCGAGGATTTCCTGTAGAAATTCCAGAGGATCTCTTGAAGGGAACTCCTGAGGATTCTTGGATGAATTCTAAAGGAACTCCTGGAGGAATTGTTGAGGATCTTTTAAAGAAGTTTTCGTCGATTTCCTCCATGGATCTTCTGAGGGAATTTTCGAGAAACTCCTGGAGGATTTTTCGATGATCATCTGAAGGAGTTCTCGAGGATCTCCTGGAGGAATTCTCGTGGAACTCCTGGAAGAATTACCTAGGAGCACCGGGAGGAATTTCCGAGGAACTCCTGGAGTAATTCCCGAACAACTCCTGGAGGATTTTACGAGAATCTCCTGGAGGAACTCCCGAGGTTCTCTTGCAGGAATTCCCGAAAGTCCTGCAAGAATTCTCGATTCAATTTGATTTCTATTCGATTCGATCTCCTAGAGCAATTCCCGATGAAGTCCTAGAGGAATTGTCGAGAAACTCCTGTAGGAATGTCCGAGGAACTCTTGGAAGAATTGCCAAGGAATTTGTGGAGGAATTTCCCAGGGAACTTCTGGAAAAAATGCTTGAGTTCTTGAAAGAATTCTCTGGAAACATCTGAATGAATTCTTGCCAAACTTATAGTGGAAATCCCAATGAACTTTTGAAGGAATTCCGAAGGATCTTTGGGAGGAATTCTGTAAGAATTCCCGAAGATTGCCTGGAGGAATTTCTGAAGAAATTCCCGAGGATCTACAGGAGGATTTCCTGACAAACTTTTCAAGGAATTCATGAAGGGATTCCCGATGAGATTCTGGAGGAATTCCCGAAAATTCCGAATCCCGAATTCCAGAAAAAAAAAACCCGAGGAACTCCGACAGAAATTCCAATGGAACTTCTGTAAGAATTGCTGAGGATACAGAAAAACTCGTAGTTAGAAGACACAGAATGTTGCCAATTGACAAATTAAGGGATGAATTTTTGAAAAAAATCGCGTTCTGGTGGGATTCGAACCCACGACCCCGTATTCGCTAGACCGGTGCTTTAACCAACTAAGCCACAGAACAGGAGATAATTCTGCGGAATAGAAAGCCAAACTGAACCCGAGCCCTCACCATGAACATTCACTTTTTCAAGAACCATCTCTCTTTCGGCTTAGATGTCAATCCACAACACAGCCTCGTTTGTGCCCAACAACTACAAGCTTGTTAGTCTCCTCCACCGGGAGCTTGACCGCGGCGATCTGGATACTATTGTCGAGCGTTTTCGCAGGCGGATTAATGCACTTCATACATCGACGATCGATGATGCTGCTTAGGCTGCTGCGAGCTTCTCGGCGTCCGTTATTACATCCCGGTTTTTGCACTGGAGAGTCGCATCCCTTATCAGGGCTCTAACCTGTATCTCTTCGCCCATGACCTTTTTGACTAGCGCCTTATTGTACGGCCTTTCTGCGATGCTACAAACTTCAGGACCATTATCATTTCTTTCGTCCTGTTAAGCTCACCGAATGCTTTTAGTGTACCTAGTACAAGTTTTAACCCTTTTGGAACAATATAGTACATTATTCGCTTATATGGAAGGATTTGCGAACAGCTTTTCTGAAATTTGATGAAGTTCGTTAGAGGAAAATCAATGATAGCTTATATTTATATCGTTTCTGTTCTTCGTCCTTCTCATCCCCAATCCAGGTGAATGGGACGCACTGGAAATCTCGGCCGCCTCCCTGAAGCGCGAGAACTTCACCTTCGACGTTGCCTTCACGTCTTGCCTGCGCCGAGCCAACCAAACCCTCGAGGTCGTTCTCCGAGAGCTGAACCTCACCCACATCCCGGTCCACCAGCTGTGGCGTCTGAACGAACGCCACTACGGTGCCCTGACCGGATTCAACAAACGTCAGATGGCCGACATTTACGGCGAACCGCAGGTCCAGGTGTGGCGCCGTAGCTTCAACGTCCCCCCACCGCCGATCGAACCGGACAATCCGTACTACAGTGCTATTCGGAACAATCCCAAACTGCGGCACATTGCCGAGACGGACTTCCCGCTGACGGAAACGCTGGAAACCACCATGCAGCGAGTGGTTCCGGAATGGACCGATACCATAATACCGGAGGTGCGCGCCGGAAAGAAGGTCCTGGTTGTGGCCCACGGAACGAGCCTGCGGGGTCTCGGCAAGCATATTCAAGGTAAGGATGTATTACGAACAACTAGTGATAATTATAATCAGTATGTTATGGATGTTTGAGTTAACAAGTGTCAGTTACTCCAGTCAGTGGTTCTAATGAGAGATCTATTTACACCAGAGGATTTCCCGCGAATTCGTACGAGGATTAGTCCAAGAAATCCTGCTCAGATTTCTCCTGCTATTCTCTCAAGGTCGTTCAACCAGAAGGTTCATCGAGAACAATTTCAGGATTCATTTTTTCCAAAATTTACCCTAGCAATTCTTCCGATAACTCGGCCAACTATTCCTACACGGATTTTTCTGAAAATTTCGTCAGGATTCTTCCAGTATTTAAGTCTAAGATTATTCCTGGAATTCCTAAGAGGACATATTCTCAACTTTCTCTGAGATAGGACCTCGGATCGAACCCCACTCCCGATAAACTCACAAAATGTGAATTCTTCCTTTGAACAGGGGCCAAAATTCTCGTTGATACAGATAAAAAAAAACTTTCTCTGAGATATGCTCAATACATTGTTTAGAAGATGTCTCCAGGAAATTAATCGAAGGTTTTCTGAAAACTTCGGAGGTTCTTCAATAATTTCAGCTGATTTCTCTAGACATTCTCCGGAAAATTTCTCCTTTCTCTTTTTTTAATCTCCCGTTCTTCGACGGTGAAACATCCGTTTAAAGTGCAATTCCGGACAGTGTAGAAAAACCCCCAGTAATTAATTTTCCCATTAATTTAACAAGGGTACATGTTAATGAGGCCATTCCACAAAAATCCCGACATACCTCCGTGCAAACACGGCATTTCACAAGTTGGTTAACTTCGAGCCCTGAAGAAGATCCAAACCCGAGGATCGAAACGTCGGCGATGAAATAACAGAACCAACGCTTATTTCTGTGACTGCAAGCCGAAACCATTAAAAGTCCCACCAAAATCAGTCATCCAAGTAACAACTTTCTCCAGAAAGTTTTCAAGAATTTTCTCTGAAGAAATTGAAAATTTCTGCGAGGATTTCTGCAGGAGCTCCCAGAACATTTTCAGGAATTCCTCCAAAATTTACTCAAGCAATTCTTTAACCATTCTTCCGATAATTCGCCCAACAATTCTTCCTTGCATTTTTCTGATTTTTTTTCTCAAGATTCTTACAGCATTTCAAACCTCTCTAACGTATCCTCAAGGCATTGTTTAGAAGATGTCTCCAGAATTTGAATCATAGATTTTTTGAAAATTTCAAGGCTCAAGCTAGGATGGTGGCTACCTAGGGGCAAGACCCTGGCAAACGAGAGTAACTCTGAGAAACACCCCTAAAACTGCAAGAATAGCAGGATATCTGGCAACATTGTCTGGTTTTGCGATAGTATCAGGCAATACCCAAGTAAAACGGGAGCAATCCGTAGAAATTCTGAGCAACTCTGTGAAGGAAAATGTACTCTCCAGCACAGTGTCTTGCCATCTTGGGCTACCTACATACATACAAACATTTCGGGAGTTTTTACAACAATTTATCAATAAGTTTCTCTAGAAATTCCCCAGAGAATTTCTCCAGACACTTCTCAAGAAATTTTTCTGATGAAATCACAAATTTCTTCGAGAATTCCCCCAGAAATTTCCTGATAACTTCTACAGAATTTGCCCAATTTCCAGAATACGAAAATTTTACCGAAAGTTTTTCCGAGATTTTTCCCAAAATTTCCTACAGATTTTCTCAGAGAAATCTTCCAGAAATTTCTTCGAGAAGTCCTTCACCAACTTTTCCGATAAATCCATTAAAATATTCTCTAGAAGTTTATTCGATATTTATTGATAATTTCTACGACAAGCCATCCAAGGGTTCCTTCGCAGAAATTCTTCTAAGAATTCCTGCAGAAATTGCTCCGAGAATTCTTCCAATGTTATTTCTAGAAACTTCTCTTTGGTATCCGGTATCTAATAGAAATGGTTCCGGGGATTTCTCCAAAACTTGTTCCATGGAGTTCTTTTGAAATTCCTCCAAGGATTCCATCCGAAATTTCTCCGTTGAATTCATTACAAATTCTTTCAAAGATTCCTTCGCAAGGATAAGAATTTCTGCTTTAGTTGTTCCGGAAAATTTATCATGTATTCCTCTAGAAACTCCTCACCAAAAAAATGTCTGCGAGGAAACATTTAAATCTACAAAGTTTCCGCCAGAAAATCATCTAGGAAATTTTCATTAATATCTTCTTGGAATCCTTTAAAAATTTATCCGAGTAATTCTCTAAAAATGTCCCTTCCAAAAGGTAATCCGAAAACACCTCTGATGATGTCTTCGAAAATTCCTCCGAGGGCGCTTCCACGGATTCCTTCACGAATTCCACCGAAAATTCTCTCAGAAATCCCTTCAAAAGTTTCTCTAAAGTTCCTCATCCGAGAATTCATACAACAGTTTCTCCAAGAATTTGGATTTCTAAAAAAAATCCAAAATTGCTCCTCTAAAAATTCCTCTGCGGATTCTTCCAAACACCCCACCGGAAATTCGTTCGGGGAAAAATTTCTTCGAAGTTGTTCCAAAGATACTTGGAAGAGTTCGACTGATGTGAGAGATTTGTCCCTATCTGAAACAGTCGTCCTGATTTTGATTCCCCAAGACTGCAGCCCCGGTAAGAGTAGCTAAAGTTGTTCCAAAGAGTTTTTCCAAAATTCCACCGAGGATACCACCTGAAATTTATTCGATGACTCGCTAGAAATCCTGTTCAAGATTCGATTTTTTTTTCTAAACACTCTAAATACATACATACATACCATATTCTAAGATTCCTCCTAGATTACCTGGGAGATTCTTTCAGATTTTTTTCCAATATTATACCTGGAACGCCTCTATAAAACCCTTTAGGAATTTCTCCAGGAAAATCTCCAAAAATTCTTCTGGAGATTCTTTCAACAAGTCATCCGAGGATTTGTTCAAGAATACTTCCAAAGATGCCCTTACGAACTATTTCTACGATTCCTCCAGGAATTTCCTCCTGAAAATTTCCATGGACGCCACCAGATTCTTCCAGGGAATCGTCCACAAGTTCGTCCTGAGATTTCCTCAGAAATTTTTCTTGATTACTTCAAAAACGCTACCAACGATTCCACGTGAAGTTTTATCGATGACTCCAATAGAAATTCTGTTCAGAGTTCTTCCATAAAATTTTTCCAAAGACTTTCTCCATGAAGTACAATAATACTTCCTCCAGGGATTGTTTTACGCATTCTCGTAGAATGTTATTCCACTATTCTATCTAAAATTCCTAGGAGATTCTTTCAGAAATTTCTTCAAAATTACTCCTAGAATTCCTCCAGAAAATGCTGCAGGGATTCCTCCAGTAATTTCTCCGAAAACTCCTCTAAGGATTCTTTCAACAAGTCATTTGAGGATTTCTCGAAAAATACCGCAAAATATGTCTTTATGAGCTCTTTCGACGATTTCTCCAGGAATTCCTCCGATGATATTTCTGGCAATTCTTCTGAGAATTGAACTTTCAAGGACCCCTCCAGATTCCTCCAGGGAATCGTTTACAAATTAGATTTCATTATATAGTGTTCATGAGTTCTTTCAAAATTGTTCCTAGGAATCCACGGGAAGTCTCATCGATGACTCTAGAAATTCTGTTCAGGATTCCTCCATAAGATTGTTTCAAAGACTTTCTTCATGGAGTTCAATAATACTTCCTGCAGACATTCTTCCAAGCATTCTCCAAGAACTGTATTCCAAGATTCCTTCTAAAATTTCAAGGAGATTTTTCCAGAAATTTCTCAAATATCACTCCTAGCATTCCTCCAGAACACTCTTTAAGGATTCCTCTAGGAATTTTCTCACAAAACTCCTCTGGAGATTCTTTCAATCTGGGATTTTCTCCAAAAATACCTCCAAAGATGCCTTTACGAGCTCTTTCGGCAATTCCTTCAGGACTTCCTTCGAGGATACTTTTGAGAATTTCCTCCTGGAATTGAACCTCCAAGGGCCCCTAAATTTCTTCAGAAATTGTTCCACAGTCCTTTCAAAGTTCCATCAAGGATTTCTTCATAAATTGTTCTAAAGTCCTTTGAAATTTCTACCAAGGATTCAACGTGAAGTTTCAACGATGACTCCACTAGAAATTCCGTTCAGGATTTCTCTATAAGATGTTTCCAATGACTTTCTTAAAGGAGTTTAATAAAACTTCCTTCTAAAAACCCTCAAGCATTTTCCTTAGTATAATTCCAAGATTCCTCCGAAAATTCCTAGAAGATTCTTTTTCCAATATTATTCTTGGAATTTCTCCGTAAAGTCCGTCAACCCTTGTAGGATGTTGGAGTCAATACGACCCAGTCAGGCTCGCTGAACGTGAATTACGCCATTGTGGATTTCTCCAACAATACCTCCAAGAATGCCTTTACGAACTCTTTCGGCGAATCCACCAGAAATTCCTCCGAGGATACTTTTAGGAATTTCCTCCTGGAATTGAACTTCCAAGGACCCCTCCTGATTTCTCGGTGTTCGGCCATTTGGCCGAATGCCGTTTGGCCGAATGCCGTTTGGCTGAACGCCATTTGGCCGAATGCCATCTGGCCGAATGGTCGTTTGGCCAATGCCATTTGGCCGAATTATGTTCAAAAGAATTTAGAGGAAGTTTTTGACATTCCAACTACCAATATGATCATCATTAATATTTCCTTCTTTTAATCATAGGCTATTCTTTCTAGTTTTGACATTCAGGGATGAGTTGGCGTTGAACCTGTCAATATTTTATCAAAGATTTTTCCTACTTTGAATCATAGGCTGTTCTTTCGAGTTATACTGATGCGAGGAATAGTGACATGGTCACTTAAGTTCATAATTCTAGACGAACATTTGAAAAGGGCCTATCTGCTTTTTGTAAACAAACATGTTTCTGTCTCTCCAGAGCCCATCTGCATCCAGCCACGCACATCAACACCCTTGAGAGACAGCTTGAAGAACACTCCTTCTGATAAGGGTGTTGATGTGCGTGGGTGGATGCAGATAGACCCTACAGAGACAAAAACATGATTGTTTACGCAAACCAGATAGGCTCTTTTCAAATGTTCGTCTAGAATTGATTTTCGGCCAAACGGCATTCGGCCAAATTACCCTTTCGGCCAAATGGCGTTCGGCCAAATGACCCGGAACCGATTTCTCCGGGGAATCGCCCACAATTTTCTCCTAAGATTTTTACGGAGATAATATTCTTCCAGAATCCTTCCAAAATTCCATTTTAGTATTCCATCTGAAATTTCTTCGATAACTCCGTTCAAGATTTATCTCTGCGATTTTTCCAAAGGCTTTCTTCATGGAGTTCAACAATATTTCCTCCAGATATTCTGTCAAACTTACTCTTAGAATATTGTTCCAAGATTCCTGCTGGAATTCCAAGGAGATTCTTTCTGAAATTTCTCCAATATTGCTCCTTGAATTCCTCCAGAAAACCCCTTAAAGATTCCTCCAGGAAATTCTCCAAAAACTTCTCTGGGGATTGTTTCAACAAGTCATATGAGGATTTTTCCAAAAATACCTCTAACGATGATGCCTTAACGAGCTTTTTCGAAAATTTCTCCAGGATACTTTTGGGAATTTCCTGCTGGAATTTAACTTCCAAGGACCCCTCTAGATTTCTCCGGGGAATCGTCCACAAGTTGCTCCTAAGATTTCCTCAGAAATTGTTCCAGTTTTATTTTCAAAGTTACACCAAGGAATGGTTCTAAAGTCCTTTCAAATTTCTACCAAGTATTCCACTTGGAGTTTCATCGATGACTCCACTAGAAATTCTGTTCAGGATTCCTCAATAAGATTTTCCCAAGAAGTTCAATTATCTCTTGAAATTCCACCAAGCGTTCTTATTAGTATGATTCGAAGATTCCTCTGGAATTGAACTCATTTTAGAAACTTTTTCAATACTTTTCCTGCAATTCCTCCAAAAAGCCCTTTAAGAATTCGTCCAGAAATTTCTCCAAAAACTCCTCTGGCGATTCTTTCAACAATTCATCTAAGGATTTCTTCAAGTATATCTCCAAAATTGCCTTTCTAGGATTTCCTCCGAGGGTTCTTATAGGAATTTCCTTCTAGGATTACTCTAGGAATCCTCAATAATATTTCCCGGTAGTTTATTTATTATTTTCAAACAAATATAAAATTCCCAAAGTGTTACCGTTGGATCATAAAATCCCTTATCATGATGCCGAGTAAAAATAATAGGAAAAGAATATTCAAATTGACTGTTGATGTTACATGTTGTTTCTTTATAAATACTTGTTATTTCCAATATTATCCTAAATTTGTTAAAAGCCTAGCTAGGGATAGTTACTATGAGCATGCACACTATAATAAATAAATTAATAAATAATTCAACACAAAGTAAATTCTAAATGTTATATTAAGATTCACAACAAAATTTGTAAAACACCTTTCGAACACGACACAAAATACACTAAAATCTGCTGCAGGGGATCATTTCAAATGGTTGTCGCGAGCTAGCTAAAGGACGGTCAAAAGGAGAGGAAAAGGGAATATCGCACAAAAGGGTAGATGACTGGCAAATCTGGATAGAAGCATGGATCTCTTTCCTACTGTGATAGCCAAAGTCAGTAGAAGTTTGCTATTAGCTCTAAAAAAATCAGAGATCCGCCCGGTAAAATCAAGTTGACCTATTAGGTCTGCCGGAATAAGTCTTCAGCAGCTGTGAAATAAGCTACCAAGCGAATCAGGACCCATTAATCCTTGGGCGCAACAAACCCATCAAAAGGCCGAACTCGCTCGGGCTAAGGGCGGGCATCGTGGTCGGATTGCCTATTTGAAGAGGACCCAGTGACCATATTACGTCGGACGCATGATATTTCCGCTAGTAAAGGGCCATTGGAGGCATCCGCGAACACCTTGGACCCCCACAACGACGTGGTCTTGTCCAGCTCATTGTGGATTGACCAAACCGACCGCCAGACCCATATCCCGTGCTTCAACAACCCGTTCGCCACCCCCACCATTAGTAGAAGCACCACCATCGACGCCGGCCGGCCACCCCATCAACAGACCCTCACACCCACACACAGACTATTTCTAAGTAAGTTGAATAAATTAAGATTAAAACTATCTAGTTGATGTTGCCATTCATTGAGCCTTGATTAGCCCCTCCAAGTAAGCCGACCCTGCAGAGCCGGGAGTCCACGCTCAAGCTTTCCGGTATTCAGGTGAAAGCCAGGGGTCCGTCTGACCCAGAGTAACAAAAGAAATATCATAAAATCTACAAATTCTTGGAGCAATCTTTCAAGGAAATCCCGGAAGCAAATGTAATGCGACCAAGGGATTTCTGAACAAATCTAGCTAAACTCTGGAGGAAATCGATAAGATTGGTGGAGTTTTTGGGCAACATTTTTGGTATTACAATGTAACAGATAATAAGTTTTGCGGAACACTACAAATGCATCGTGTCCCACGTTGGACGACACATTACTGACGACTATTAACAGAAGCCTACAAATGCTCGTTTTTAGTTCCCATGTCGGGCTCGTTTGTGTGCTGATACAAAATAAAATGGAACATTACAAATGCACAAAACACAACATAAATTTTGCACAGTTATCTAAATAGATAGCGTAGTCCAATCCCAGGATGACGAGGTTTCTTTTTATTCTTGGTCCGTCAATCAATCCTGTAATCGTATTTCTTCTGGCGGATTGCCTTCTTGTTCGCAGCGTTGGTTGCTTTCATATTGTACGTGCAGTTGAAACCCGGAATTTTCGACTAGCGAAGTTGGATTTTTCTCCAAATCCGTGCGTCGGACCTAACTTCGGAAGTGGTGCGCTGTGTAGCGGACCAGGTTTACGTCGCGACGCATGGATTTGGAGAAAAATCCAACTTTGCTAGTCGAAAACTCCGATTTTCAACTAAATTGAGAATATCTTGTGTTTTGTCTAAGAATTTGTAATCCTAAGGGGGACATCTAGATTAGGGCAACAGCACAAGACCGTCTGCCGTTTGATGTCCGTGTTAGGGGATGGCTTGCGTGTTTTGAACTGGACCGCTGCCCGAAATGACTGGAGCGCTACAAATGCGCAATCAAATTCAGGGCAGATGTACAAACCATGGTACATATAACATACAAAATAAACTGATAAAATGCTCACAACAATTTACAAACGTAACAACAACCTGGGAGATATCCAGAAAAAGCGGTAAAGAACTCTGTAGAATATCAACCAAAACTGTACTGAGATAACGAGGTGCACTAGTTTCCGAATACTCATAAAATACTGATCGTTTAAAGTTTTACTTTAAGCTATTATGGTGGTGGTGATTCTAATAATATAAATTTCTTCTTTCTTTCCATTTTTATCTGTCTGTATCTACGTCTCTGTAAATATGTCTAAACCCCGATCTAAACCAAAACCTGGAACAAACGAAAAAACGATTGGCCGATACCTTCCTCCTCAACTCCTATACCCAAACGCCCCCCACACGGACCTCAAATTCTAACCGCTCCAGATATTTCAGATGCCGACATCATGAAGTTCAACCTGCCGAACAGTATTCCGTTCATCTTCGACTTCGACGAGAACATGAAGATGGTCGGTGGCATCCGGTTTCTGGCGAACCAGGAGGACGTCCTCAAGGCCATGGAAAAAGTGGCCTCGATCGGAAAGTAAATGCATAATGGGAAATCCGTCGGGCCGAGCCTACAATGAGACTCAGGAAGCGAGCGAGGGGGAGAATATGAGGCAGCGAGAGCGAGCGAGAGAGATCGACAGAGACTGTGTCTTCTTTTTGGGATTGCTGGTAGAAGTAAGCGCAACGGGAACTCGACCTACCTCATTTTTGTTTGATCCACTTCGCCACTTCCGAAATGCGGGGGGCTGATGCTACTGAAAACTAGTATGGAATATTTATATTATGTGTAGAAATAATCGTAAATCCAGTATTCTCAAACGGCGTGTATATTATTCATCAGAAGCCACTTGATTATCTAATTTATTGCGGTGCACCTCGAAGATTGTCCATGGACTCCTCCATGCATGTTTTGTTAAGTTTTAATCTGAAGTGGGTTAGAGTTTAATTTTTGTTTAAGAACATATATACCTATGTTAAATCCATATTTATTAGTAGTTTTAATGTTTATGACCTATGAAATAAAATTGAATAGAAAAAAATCTTTCATGTTTTAATTCATCAAATGTATCCAATTCATTAGGAAATAACCAATCCGCTCTTTACTATTTCTGATCATGTATTTTTAATAAAATTTCAGCTACAGCCGTTTCCTTATGGTAATATCCATAAGAAAATTCATCTTTCGTAAGATGAACCGATGAACTTTTCTTTGAACTTCTGTGAACCCGATGATTGCTACTTTCAGTAAAAATGAAATGGCAAACTAGCGTGCCATGCCTCGACCATGTGCGTGTTACACCACTATTGTGCATTCAGGCTTGAAATGTAGAGATACTAGGAACACGGCTGTGTAAACATTAGAGGAAAAATTGCGCATTGTATTTTACAGTGTATTTTTGATATGTCACCCGATCTACTTCCTGTATCAGAACTAAAAGTGAGACAACAATAAACGAACGTGTTTGAGAGTACCGCGTTGTTATAGTTCATTTGCGTATTCCGATTCCCGATATTTCGTCCGGTTCTGTCCGCTTCTGCGCCTCTGCCTGGCACTTCCCATAGGTTATGGGCCCAGCGCATCGGAATCGCGAGTGATTTTCGGGAATTGTTTTTTTTTTTTCGGTCGGTTTTGTGCGGTTGAGTATTTTTTCGTCGGTCGGTCGCGATGAGTGACAAGATGGCGTCGTTCGCGAAGTTGAATGCTTCCAATTATGAAAATTGGAGCTTCAAAGTGAAATTGCTCCTAATTAAGGAAGGATGTTGGGAGGCAATCAGTGCGGCGGCCCCTGTGCCCGTCACGCCGGCGTGGGAGACGAAAAATCAGCAGGCCATGGCGACGGTTGGATTGGCAGTCGAAGACAGCCAGCTGATTCACATCCGAAAAGCGAAATCTGCCAAGGAGGCGTGGGAGAATCTTGAGAAAGTGCACGTGAAGAGAACCCTCAGCACGAAAGTCTCCCTGATGCGGAAGATTTGTCGTCTTCGTTTGGATCACAACGGCGACATGGAGGCACACATCGCGACGTTATCGGATTTGGTGGAAAAGCTGAACGGGTTGCAACAAAATGCCGTTTTGGATGATCAGTGGCTGGTGGCAATTTTGTTTAGTAGTCTGCCAGAAGAATATGAGACTCTAGTGACAGCCTTGGAAGCGAGGCCTGATGCGGATTTGACCTTAGAGCTCGTGAAGGGTAAATTGATTGATGAGTGGATGAAAAAGGCAAATCGCGCGGACAGTGACAAAAGTGGTGAAACAGCTTTGCATGCGGCGGCCGGCAGGGAAGAGGTTAAGTGCTACTTTTGTAAAAAGCCGGGCCACAAGAAAGCGAGCTGTGACAAGTGGAAGAAGTGGAAGGAGAATAAGAAGAAGAGTGAAGTGAAGGAAGAGAAAAGCGGCAATAAGGCTCACAGTGTAGTGCAAAACGACGTCGAATCGGTTGACTGGGCGTTCGCCGCCGGTGATCTGGCGCCGGGAATTTGGATTCTCGTCTCCGGTGCTACATGCCATATTGCGAACAGCCGTGATTTTTTCGAGTCGTTTGACGGCAGTGTAAGGGGAGATGTGAGCGTCGCAAACGGTGTGAAAGTGGGATCCGTTGGAAGAGGGTCCGGAAAACTGATTACGGTGGACAGTGCGAACAAGCGTCGTGTGATCACAGTCGATGACGTCCTGCTGGTGCCAGAAATGAAAGCGAACTTGTTGTCGGTGAAACGATTAGTGAGCAAGGGCTACGAAGTGAACTTTGATTCGAAAGGTGCAACCATTAGTCGGAACGGACTTGTTGGTGCTGTGGCCGAAGTTCACACACACACACACCAAGTTCGGTAAGAGCCCAAAAATACTTCGCTCGGATAACGGAGGTGAGTACACTGGGAAAGATTTTAAACGATTTTTGAAACAGCATGGCATTATCGGTCAGTTCACCGCGCCGTATTCGCCACAACAAAATGGCACAGCGGAGCGCAAAAACCGGTATCTAGTAGAAATGGCCCGATGTATGTTAATCCAGGCAGGGCTGGATGACCGGTTCTGGGGTGAAGCCATAGTAACTGCTACCTATCTTCAAAATCGTCTCCCTTCTCGTACGATACCGGTGACGCCGTATGAACGATGGCATGGGGTAAAACCGAATCTGTGTCATGTTCGCCCATTCGGTATGGATGTGTACTGCTTCATACCAGGAGAAAAGCGAGGCAAGCTTGACGAAAAGGCGAGGAAGCTGAAACTCATGGGATACAGCGAGGTTTCAAAGGCGTACCGGTTGATTGACGTTTCGACAGGAAGGATTATGATTAGTCGGGACGTAAGGTTTTTGAACAGTTTCGATTCGGTAACGCAAGCTGAAAGTGTCTCTTCGAGTAGCGAAGTGTTGGTACCTCTTTCGAAGGATGTTGCGACCGTGGATCCTGTCGTGACCGCACCACGCAATGTGCCTGCGGTGGATCAAGAAAAAGAAGAAGACGTCTGGGAGGATGCGGCGCCTGCTGCCGATGAAGAAGTTTTGAGAAGGTCGACAAGGTCAACGAGGGGGCAGCTGCCGGCTCGGTATGCTTGTTCGGCGGAAGCTGCGGTTCAGGAGGAGCCGAAAACGGCGAAGGAGGCGCTGTCCGGTCCGGATAGCCACAACTGGAAGAAAGCTATGCTGGATGAACTGGATTCGATGAAAAGCAACGACGCTTGGGAACTAGTCGATGCCCCTCAGGGAAAACGCGTTTTGGGGTGTAAGTGGGTATTCCAACTCAAGCGTACCGCGGATGATAAGATCGTTCGGTTCAAGGCCAGATTAGTAGCACAAGGCTACAACCAGCAATATGGGAGTGAGTATGACGAGGTTTTCGCACCTGTTGTGCGTCAGACCACATTCAGAACTCTCATGTCTGTTGCGGCGAAGCGGAGAATGGTTGTACGACAGTACGACATCAAGACGGCGTTTCTCAACGGCAACCTTGAGGAGGAGTTGTTCATGCGCCAGCCTCCGGGGTTCGTCGTCAAGGGCGCTGAAGGCAAGGTCTGTCGTTTAAAACGCAGTTTGTATGGGTTGAAGCAGAGCGCACGCTCGTGGAACTTGAAGCTTCATCAGGTGCTGGAAGAAGACGGTTTCAAGAGAAGTTCTGCGGATCCGTGTTTGTATAGCAAGGTGGTCAAAGGAAAGCGCTGTTATGTCTTGGTCTACGTTGACGACCTGATAATCGCCAGTGAGGATGAAAGGATAATTGAATCAGTCAGCCGAACGCTGGCCCGTAACTTTGAAGTCGTTTGTCTTGGAGAAGTGCGGAATTATGTTGGCATCGAAGTGGAACGCGACAGTGCTGGTGACTTCCACATTTCGCAGCGACGATACATTGCGGATATCGTGAAGTCAGCCGGATTGCAGGACGCGAAATCTTCGGCGATACTAATTGACGTTGGATACTTCAAACCGGATACTGAAGACAAACCTCTCTCGGATAACTCGGAGTATCAGAAGCTAGTGGGAAAGTTGCTGTTCGTGGCCGTGAATAGCCGGCCCGATATTGCGGCCCCGGTTTCGATTCTAAGCCGCAAACTTTCTAATCCTTCGCAACGTGATTGGAATGAACTGCGAAGAATTGTGCGGTACTTGAAGGGTTCAATCAACCTAAAGCTTCGGCTGAGCAGTCACGGAAATCGATCTGGATTGGTGGGTTATGCTGATGCCGATTGGGCGGAATGCCGCGTGGATCGCAAATCCAACAGCGGATTTCTGTTCAAGTTCTGTGGTGGTACCCTGTCATGGGCCTGCCGCAAACAGTCCTGCGTATCCCTGTCTACTGCGGAAGCCGAATTCGTCGCCTTGTCGGAGGCCTCTCAAGAGGCGATCTGGCTCCAGCGACTTCTACACGACCTGGGAGAAAGCGTTCCTACGGTGCAGCTGAACGAGGACAACCAGTCCTGTCTGAAAATGCTACAGTCGGAGAAGTTCAGTAACAGGACAAAGCATATTGACACGAGGTATAATTTCGCCAAGGACTTGTGTCAGACAGGAGTCATCAAATACGTGTAGGGGAGACTGAAGAGACTTGATCCCTGGGGAGACTTGTTCCCCCCATATTTTCTCGGAATCAAAAACAGTTTTCTTCTAGCATATTTTTTCCAAAACAACATCTGGACAGACGACAATGTTTTGGGTACAATTGGTTTTAATTGTGTATTGCATTATTTTTTAATGGCTGATGGTTTGTTTTCAGTCCTTCAGAAATCTTTTAGGCGATTCCGAAAAATCTCAATAACTTTGTGAAAATTTAACCAAATCGTGTCAAAATTTCACAGCATATAGTATAAATAGAATACTATCAAACGTATTTATCCAAATGAGGTTGTTATATAAATATTTCAATTAATGTAGCTTAGTGTATACAACAGTGACATGGGGAGACTTGATCCCTCGAGGATTACACACACATTGTACATGTGAAAAATAAAATTTTATTTGGAAGCCTCTATTTACTCGGAATTCTAGTATATTCAATGATAAAACATGTCAGATAATTATCATTTTATTACACACCATTAAAAGGGGGATCAAGTCTCCCCATTTTCAAAATACGGCATATCCTTAACAATTTAAGGAAATCGTATAATTTCAAATACACCATATTCATCAAAAATGTAAGAAAACTTGAAAAGAAAATGAACAGGAAGCTTCTGGAGTTATTTTCCCTTTAAATTAAACATGTGCTCAAAAGGGGATCAATTGTGACCCATTTTTGAAAAATACATCATAAGACATGCCTCCATAAAAACACAATTTTGAAAACTTTAACAATAATTTAAAGTCCTTCTTGTTGTGTATACACTTGCAATAGATGTTTACCTGCCATTCTGTACGAAAAATGGATCTAGTTTTGTGTTTTTTTCTTTATGTTACAGGCAAATTAAGAAAAAGGGATCAAGTCTCCCCAGTCTCCCCTACTGTCCGTCGGAGGTAATGGTAGCCGATCTGCTCACCAAGCCGGTGGCACGTATACGAGTTGAACAACTTCGACGATTGAGCGGATTAGAGTAAGTATTAGAAAGCCGGTGTTGAGGAGGAGTGTAGAGATACTAGCAACACGGCTGTGTAAACATTAGAGGAAAAACTGTGCATTGTATTTTACAGTGTATTTTTGATATGTCACCCGATCTACTTCCTGTATCAGAACTAAAAGTGAGACAACAATAAACGAACGTGTTTGAGAGTACCGCGTTGTTATAGTTCATTTGCGTATTCCGATTCCCGATATTTCGTCCGGTTCTGTCCGCTTCTGCGTCTCTGCCTGGCACTTCCCATATGAAAGGCTTCAATTTATTAATTACACTAAAGTAGTACAGATCTCGGCTGGCATGATGCCAGCTCAGAGGGTGATTTCTCGAAGTTTTTCCTTATCCTCCCCCTATCGGATTAAAATTAATTTATTTTTTTATGTAATAGCGTACAAATAAGTGTTTGTTACTAATTGATTGAGTAGAAATTGTTTTTAGTGTAAGACTCATATCGAGCATATTGATAGGCGCATTGCTTCACCGCATCAAGCAATGCGCCTATTTCTATGCAATGGCTATACATTACACGACTCGTTACTCTAGACCAAAATCAACGGTAAATCATACTCATCGATATCGAACTCGAAGGCGAAAGTTGGCTGCAATTCGGATCCCACAAGAAACTTTAGCTTGGCTTCGTCTATTTTCCGATCATTTTATTTATTCCTCCATCGATCGGGTTCTTAGCACTTTCTCATGATACAACTTTGGATCTTATCAATAAACGGACGCACCTTACGGATCCTTACGGCGTTTTTACTCGGATTGACGACTTTTATGCTCCGGCGAGTTCCGCCGAATACTAGCAACTATTCCTTAACATCCGTCCCGCTTTACTTAGCACCCTGTCGGTATTCGCGCATATGTGTCACCACCCAGGTCGGGTAGGCCAACAGACCGCAAAAGATGGCAATGCCGTGGCAGACCTTCTCCTGTGGAACGAGAAAAAAAGAACGGAAATTATCCGTGAGAGGGTGCAAAATTACGTAACCTTTGTCGGCCAAGTTATCAGATGATTACCGTCGCAAAGAATGGTGAAGCATCTAAATCTTAGCTGTAAAAATAAACTTGAACCGATGGACAGTCGATCCAGGAGGATACTTACGCCAAAGGAGACACGGACTTGCGGCAAACCGGGAGTGACCGAGTAGAATCCACGGCGCTGGTGCTGAACCAGAGCGGTACGGGCGACCGTCGTCAGGCGGGGAGCGATCATTTTTATTGGTTGATTTTTAGCTGCACAGCACTGTGGTCTATCGAAACTGCTGAAAGTGAGGATGTCTTATTAATATAATGTCCGATAATGCTGAAAATTAGCAAAATTTGAATGAAAATATATCGGAACGAAAAATCTTACATCCAAACGATACCGCGAGTGTGACACAAAATTCTCGTGAGCGAAAATATGGCGATTTTTGACAGCTGTTCGCCGAGCTGTCAAAAAGCATTAGCTGTCAAGTTAACGGGCGGGATTTCAGTGTGTGTGCAGCCCTGAAAGTCCCGCCTCAAATCCCGCTACCCAGTGCATTTCGTAAGCTTGACGTAAGTCTGACATCAGTCTTACGGTCAGTCTTACAGAGCTTGACATCAGACTGATGTAAGACTGACGGTCAGTCTGATGTCAAACGATTCTGCACCGTTTGCGTCAAGCTGTCGGGCTTCGAACATGCGAGCTGGAGCTTGACGAATCAGACTGACGTAAGCCTGATGTCAAGCTAGAACGTCGAGCCCTGTCAAGCTCGTTTTTACGGGGGTTCTTCTTCTTTTTTCTATTGATTTTGTGATTTCAGTACCAACATTTCAAAAGCACGTAACCGTTTTCTGTAAACAAGAGCGTGCTTACTCTTGTTTACAAAAACGGTTACGAGCTTTTGAAATGTTGGTGCACAATGATTAAAAATGCAAGAAACGTTATTTTATGTTTTTCATTTATTTATTTATAATTAATTGAGTGAATTGAAAGTAACTTAACATCTTTAGATATACCGTGAGGATCTCAAGAGTTGGTTATTCAAAAAAATGTTCACGACCATTTCTATAAACAATCCCCCGGAGTTCCTCGGGTAGTTCTCCAGGATTTCCTCGGAAATTTCTCCAAGAGTTTCTCGAGACTTCCTCCAAGTATTACCCTGGAATTCCTCCAGAAGTAACCCAGGACCTTTTTCAGGAGTTTCTTGGGTATTCCTCCTGGAGTTCCTCCGAAATCTACCAGAAGTTACTCGGTAAATTTCCCAGAAGTTCCTCTGGAATTCCTTCACACATTCCTCGTAATTCTCCCGGAAGTTCCTTGGGAATTCTTCCAAACGTTTCTCGGGGATTCTTCCACACGTTCCTCAAGAGTTCTTCCAGATGTTCCTCAAGAGTTCTTCCAGGTGTTCCTCGAGAGTTCTTCCAGAGGTTCCTCGAAAATTCTTCCAGTAGATCCTCGGTAATTCTTCCAGATGATTCTCAGGAGTTCTTCCAGAAGTTCCTGGTGAATGCTTCCAGAATTTCCTCGGGAGTTATTCAAGAAGTTCCTTGGGAATTCTTCCAGAAGTTTCTCGAGAATTCTAGTAGTACTTCGGGAATTCTTCCAGAAGTTCCTCGGGAATTCTTCCAGAAGTTCCATGGGAATTATTCTAGAAGTTCCTCGGGAGATCTTCCGGAAGTTTCTCGGGAATTCTTCCAGAAGTTCCTCGGAAATTCTTCCAGAAGTTTCTCGTGAAATTCATCCAGAAATTTTTCGGAAATTCTTCCAGAAGTTCCAAGGAAATTATTTCAAAAGTTACTCAGGAATTTTTCCAGATGTTCCTCGGGCAAAATTTCAAAAATTCTTCGGAAATTCTTCCAGAGTTCCTTGGGAATTCTAAAAGTTATCCAGGAATTCTTCCAGAAGTTCTTCGGGAATTCATCCGGGAGTTCCTCGGGAAATATTTCAAAAATACCTCGGAAATTCTTCCAGGAGTGCCTCGAGATTTCTTCCAGAAGTTCTTTGAGAATTCTTCCAGAGGTTCCTGGGCATTTTTTCCAGTAGTTCCTCGGGAATTGTCCTCGAAGTTCCTCGGGAATTCTTCCAGAAGTTCCTCGGGAATTCTTCCAGAAGTTTCTTGGAAATCCTTTCAGAAGCCTCGGGAATTCTAGAAAATCTTCGGGAATTCTTCCAGAAGTTCCTCGGGAATTCTTAAAGGAGTTCTTCGAAAATTATATCAAAAAATCCTCGTAAATTCTTCCGGGAGTACCTCGAGAGTTCTTCCAGAAGTTCCTCGGAAGTTCTTCCAGAATTTACTCGCGAGTTCTTCCACAAGTTCCTCGTTCCAGAAATTCCTAGGGAATTTTTCCAGAAACTTCTCGGGAATTTTACAAGAAGTTCCTCGGAAATTCTTCCAGAAGTTCCTCGGAAATTCTTCCAGAAGTTCCTCGGAAATTCTTCCAGGAGTTACTCGAAAATTTCTCCAGAAGTTCTTCGGGAATTCTTCCAGAAGTTAGTCGGGAATTCCTCCAGAAGTTCATCAGAAATTCTTCCTCGCGATCCTCGGGAGTTTTAGAAGTTCTTGAGGAATTCTTCCAAAAGTTCCTCGAGAATTCTTCCAAAGGTTCCTCGGCATTTTTTCCAGAAGTTTCTGGGGAATTGCTCTAGATGTTCCTCGTAAATTCTTCCAGAATTCCCTCGGAAATTCTTCCAGAAGTATCTCGGGGATTCTTCCAGTAGTTCCTCGGGAATTCTTCCAGAAGTTCCTCTTGAATTATTTCAACAGTTCCTCGGAAATCGTCGAGAGTTCTTCCAGAAGTTTCGTGAGAGTTCTTCCAGAAGTTACTCGGAAGTTCTTCCAGAAACTCCTCGTGAACTATTCCAGAAGTTCTTCGGGAATTCTTCCAGAAGTCCCTCGGGAATTCCTCCAGAAGTCCCTCGGGAATTCTTTAAGGAGTTCCTCGGGAACTATTTCAAAAGTTCCCCCAGGAGTTCCTCGTAAATTTAACAGATTCTTGGGGTATTCTTAAAGAAGTTCCTTGGGAATTGTTCAAGAAAATCCTTGGAAGTTCTTCCAGAAGTTCCTCGGGAGTTCTTCCAGAAGATCCTCGGAAATTCTTCCAGAAGTTCCTCGTGAATTGTTCCAGAAGTTCCTCGGAAATTCTTCCAGAAAATGTTCAGAAATTCTTCCAGAAGTTGCTTGGAAATTCTTCCAGAAGTTCCTCGGGAGTTCTTCCAGAAGATCTCCGTGAATTGTTCCAGAAGTTCCTCAGGAAATCTTCCAGAAGTTCTTCGTAAATGGATCATTGAAGCCGACTTTTCCGCTACTCACCGCATCAAAACAAAAGCGCCACCGTATATGGACGGTAACACAGTGACAGCAGTCGAGTTACGTCAAGCCCACAAGGCTACAGTGGTGCTATCTGCTCATTTCATATCGTTTTAGTTATTTTAGTGATCCAATGGAATGGAATTGTTCTAGATGTTCCTCGGAAATTCTTCCAGAAAATGTTCAGAAATTCTTCCAGAAGTTGCTCGGAAATTCTTCCAGAAGTTCCTTGGGAGTTCTACCAGAAGATCCTTGAGAATTGCTCCACAAGTTTCTCGTGAACTCTTCCAGAAATTCCTCGGGAATTTTTCCATAAGCTCCTCGGGAATTTTACAAGAGGTTCCTCGGAAATTCTTTCAGAAATTCCACGGGAATTCATCCAGAAGTATCTCTGGAATTCTTCCACAAATTCCTAAGCCATTCTTCTAGAAGTTCCTCGAGAATTCATTTACAAGTATCTCGGGAATTCTTCTAGAAGTTCCTCGGGAGTTCTTCCACAAATTCCCAAGTAATTCTTCCAGAAGTACCTCGGGAATTCCTCTAAAAGTTCCTCGGAAATTCTTCCAGAAGGTACTCGGGAATTCCTCCAGAAGTTTCTCGGGAATTCTTCCAGGAGTTCGTCGGGAATTATTTCAAAAGGTCCTCGGAAATTCTTCCAGGCGATCCTCGGGAATTTAAGAAGTTCTTGGGGAATTCTTCCAGAAGTTCCTCGAGAATTCTTCCAAAGGTTCTGGAAAAAATGTTTTCCAGAAGTTCCTTCGGAATTCTTCTAGAACTTCCTCGGAAATTCTTCCAGAAGTATCTTGGGCATTCTTCCAGAAGTTCCTCGACAATACTAGAAGTTTTTCGGAAATTCTTCCAGAAGTTCCTCAGGAATTCTCCCAGGAGTTCCTCTTGAATTATTTCAAAAGTTCCCCGCAAATCCTCGAGAGTTCTTCCAGAAGTTCCTCGGGTGTTCTTCCAGAAGTTTCCTCGGGAGTTCTTCCAGAAATTCTTCGTGAACACTTCCAGAAGTTCCACGGGAATTTTTCCAGAAGTTCCTCGGGAGTTCTTCCAGAAGTTCCTCGGGAATTCATCCAGAAGTTCCCTCGGGAATGCTTTCAGGAGTTCCTCGGGAATTATTTCAAAATTTCCTCCAGGAGTTCCTCGTGAATTTAACAAGTTCATGAAGAATTCTTCAATTCTTCCAGAAGTTCCTCGGCAATTCTTCAAGAAAATCCTCGGGAGTTCTTCCAGATGTTCCTCGGGAATCCTTCCAGAAGATCCTCGGAAATTCTTCCAGAAGAACCTCGATAATTTTTCTAGATGTTTCTCGGGAATTTTCCCAGAAGTTCCTCGAGAATACTTCCAGAAGTTCCTCGTAAATT